>NC_056741.1:1486734627-1486807009 GCF_019279795.1 Protopterus annectens | reverse complement strand
CCTTTTTTTGAGGGAAAAGAGGTGTCAGGACAACATTAATATTTGTGGTCGAGCCAATTGTAATTTACTGTTTCAATGTGAAGCAGAGATGTCTGCGACATGGACACCTATGTATGGGGCGTAATTTTTGTGGGTACAGAGTGCCCTTTTTTTTCAGGTGAGAGTGGTATGTCAGGTGAAGGAAGTCGGTATAGCTGGGGAGGTAGGTTGGGTAGGTTAACAGACAAGACAGACAAGACGCATACAGGGGCGGTGTATGACACACGTGGGGGGGGTTACACAATTGACGGGGACGGAGGTTGGGATTTCCAAGATGCATGAGCCCACAGATGGCAACAGTGGAACTGATATCCCCACCCATAGGCAGTTGCCACTGTTCCTTCACAGCCCAGGATGGGGCTGTGCTGGGGGCTGTGTAGGCGGGCAATGGCCGGGGCCGTTAGCTGTGCCACACGAGCCTCGAGCTGGCGTAGGGGCCCAAGAACAGTGTCTTGGATCTCCCTTCGCACCACAGACCGGACACCGCGGAGGGTGAGTGGACGAACCCCTCCGGCCACACTTGCAGAGGGGGGACGGGCCCCATCCCCTGCAGCGCTTCCACCCAAAGGTGGCACAGGGCCACCGGAGGGGGGTCCGGCCTGGGCACTAGTGCCAGGTGCAGTCACCAGCTGAGGTGGGAGAGGTGGGTCCGCTGGGACCTGCCTTCCCAAGCGTTCTAGGTTTGTGTGTAGTTATGTTAGTTTGGGTTAGTGGCACTGTATTCCATTCAGATTAGTTGTAACAGCATTCATTGGTATTCCCATCAAACACCCAGATATTAACACCATTGAACAAGGGGCATATCAATATCACATGCATTATTTGAACAGAAATACACAGTCAAACAACATGCAGGGTTGATTAATGGCAACAGGCCATCAGATTTGCAGGTATGAACAGGGCACATGCACGAACAGACATGCATATATTTTTGAAACGGACAAATGTCCATGATTAATGAAATGTTCACATACCATTATTTAGTGGGTGTTGTTATATGGAATTATAGGGTTGGGCGGAGATAGAAAGTGATGACACATTCATATGTTACACATTGATTTACATTTATAATAGGTACACAATTAAGTTGAGGCTGATGTTTCAAAATAAATTTTATTTGACTGTCAAGCTACACCTGTTACAAATACATCACTATCCTACTTATTTTGAATTTGATCAGATACATCATCCTGCTACACTTTAAAGACAGGACAGGGGACAACTATGGCTGTTTAGTCTGTCAGATAATCATTCATTCTATCTGCAAATTGTTTACTGTGATCACCATATACAGCATTTGGCTAGACATTCCAGATTCTGACACACTGAAATCAGTTTGGTATATTAAGTTGTACTTCCCACATGCATTTAGTTCTGTAGAAACACACTGGGGCTAATATATTCCGGGGTTATTACTACTTTATTTATTCATACATGACCCTTTCTGTCAGTCTCACACTTCCTGCAAATTCACAGTTCAGGTTGCTACTTCTAGGCTTTGTTCACATGTTAGACTAGTGGTGATTCAAACACTTTCCAACAGCCTCACTTCTGTCATGATTCAGCATTTCAACAGGGGATATATCTCACATGTGACTACCTCAGATTCTGAAGCTGTACTCTTGAGACTACTGCAGGTTACACTATATTTAATTAATGGTGGGACATCTGTATTACAGCACTGTTTAATTCTATCAATTATATTTCCAGTTACACTTGCATACTGATGAACTTGTTGCAGCCATACATGCAGACTTTCAAATCTTGCTTGCACATTATATTACTTTTAATCAATACACTGCAGTGTTCTGATACATGCTACAGTATAATATTTATTTACAAGCACTGGGTGGGGTTACTAACCTGCACGGTGGCGCATCCGCACCAGCCTACGGGCATGCATCTCGCAATTCATAGAGCGGACACCTGCAGCTGTAATACAAAAGAAGTAATATTGGACTACACATCTCCATGGTATCAGCTAGTTGAAATCCTTACATACATAAGTAAAATGTAACTTACTCAGTAGTGGGGCGTTGGGCATATCCCGGGCCTCCTGGATCCATTCAGACAACTGGTCTTGCTTGCGTCGTTTCAAGTCCGCATGGTGGTGACAGACCTGCTCACCAGTGCGTGGAATGCCAGTAGCACTGGTCAGATCACGAGCCAACTGGTCCCATGCCTCTGCCCTATATGCTCCCCATGAGACCTGGCCCTGCATGAGTTGGGCCTCGTGATGATGGACAAGGAGCCAGACCATGTATCTGGACTCCTCAACACCCCAACGCTGTGCTCGAAAGCAACGTCCCTCACCTACTCCACTCATTCTGACTGCAGCTCTGATCTACAATCGTTTCTGCTGTGTATTCCCGCCTATGGGGCTTATATATGCCGATTTTCCCGCACATTTATCTGATTGGCCATTTTGGAATTGTATCTACTTCACTGAAAATGCTTTATCATGCTCCATTCTGGATTTTATCCCATATATATGCTATTTCTGCATTTCTAGGTATTGCTGTCATGGCTTAGTGGTTTAGTACCTTGACTCTAGTGCATGGTATCCTGGGTTCGAATCTGGCAACTGATTTTGATTTTACTGACAGAAATGAGTTGAGACCTGTCAATCAAACCTGCCAAAAGCACTTTTAAGCACTTAAAACCAGGTCTGCGCTGTTTGCGTGTAGCTAACGCATGCGCACTGGCAGTTAGCTTGTGGGAGCGGCGCGCAAACGGTGTGCGCTGGGATAAACCTTAATTGGCTAGTGACACACATGTTCAGCTAAGCACAGCTAGTTGCAAACAGTTTCAGTCTGTTAAACCGATGCCTAGCAACAGGCATGCAGTTTGCAGCTTTTTAAACACTACTCAGCTACGGGCACTCCGTCTCACAGCAGCTTAGCTATCAGTACATTTCTGACTATTTTTGTTATTGTGTTACTTCAGAATATATGCTCCGTTTCATTCCATTTTACAAAAGGGAATACATTTACATGTGTACAATACTGTCAGGGGGCTTTTTAGTGCTTATTTACAAAAAAAAAAAAGGTTGCTGTTGGGGCTCGAACCCTGCCTGCCTACTCTTAGGCTGGCAACTCTACCGCTAAGCTATTACTTCTTGGCTTACTTTGCATATTTAGTTCTTATATCCTTTTCCACTGATTGCTAACTGTGATTGCGCTAGTAGCACACCCGCGCACACAGGCGCACACAGTAGCAAACATTTACGGGGTTTAAAAAAAAAAGGTTTTAATTTAATTTTATTACATCTCTTCACTTTATACAGTGATGGTCTATCGGGGCATGTGTTGTGTAGTGTGTTTATGCACATTTCCATGGCCTCTCTCGTGGCTGTTTACTTTCAGCCATTCTAGTCTTCCGGGCGTGTCCGCTTGCAGGGCTTAGCCTACTGACACGCCCTACTCTCTTACACGGACCGTGTAAGAGTTACTAGTGTGATCCAGCATGCCTCATGCACCTCATGCATATGCATGACATGCTGACATCACACAGTTTCACTGCAGCCTCCGTGTAAGAGTTATAACTCTTACACGGAGGCTTCCTGAATCTGGCCCACACTCTTTATTCTTTTCTAACCCCATCACTCTCAGAGTTCAAAAAGGATCACAGTTATGTACTTCTTCTACAATAGAGGTCCTTTAAAACAATTACAGCAAGTATAGAACTCATGAATTAATCCAGAAACTAATAACCAGAAAACACCAGGCCACACAGCAAAATGGCAAAGATCCACAATTTTATTTAGCAGAATGGCAACATAGATCGATTTGAAATTAAAAGGAATTATTGATAATTACTCAAATATTTTAATTGATCACTGGCATTTTTGAATGATGTTAAAACATCTGTTTTAATAGTCAACATATTTTAGTCATTGCAGATGCCAAAGATCTTTTAACATCCACCCCCCCATAAACATGATTAAAGTGGTGTGAAAATATGTTGGTGATGCAGAAGGAATTATTTACCAGGGATGTTTCCATCTTTACAGAATTAATGAAGATAGTCCTTTCTTTTATTTATTTATTTAGTTATTTGACATTTGTTGACTGGGATAGTCTTAATTGGTTGACACCCTTTTTCAGTGGAGGCTCGGGGAGAAAAGCTCCAAAGTAATATTATATAGTATTTCATGTTATAGAAAATGTATAATACAATGTGATTCTCTACAAATGCATTAACAAAAAATGAAGGCAAAATTTTATAAGGGTTTTATACATTTTGAGGATGAATATTGTCAAAATTCCTAGAATTGCTATGGGCACAGCATGTGCCCCAATATATGACAACCTAGCTCTCCTTTTTAATATATATATATATATATATATATATATATATATATATATATATATATATATATACACACACACACACACACACACACACACACACACACACACACACACACACATGGAACAACCACCTGTAAATGTGGTTGTTGCCAACAGTGTATTGATATTGCCCTAGATAGCAACAGTTTGATGTTTAAACATAATTTTTTATGAGCAAAATGTAATACTAAGGCTGTTATATATATTGCTGTGTGCACAAAGTGACAAGAAAACAAAAATGCTTTAAGTAAACATGCACAGAAATGTACTAATTTTCAAAAGTTCATATTCTTTGTTTTAGTCAAGGTTCAAACCAATAACTTCAAACAGAATTAGGAAAAAAAAATTGAAAATTCCGATGACCCTCCACTGGACCAATAATCAAGGAAACTCAATCCTCACCACTAGCACCAGTAGGGGACATACATTAGGAGGAAAACAGATACACACACGGTATTTGCAGATGCAGCTCTCTGCATCAAGTGCACTTTCTCTTAAGAGCACACAGAGACCACAGTCAGTTCAGGGCTGGTTTCACACTCTTTCTCCAGATCCCAAATAAGACTCCCTACTGACAAAGCTATAGAGTTGTGTCCTTAACCAGGGTTCCAAACTAAGTCCTCTAGCACTCTCTCTGTTGAAACAGTGCTTCGCATCCCTGCCCAAATAACTGACACACACACTCTTGGAGATTTGTTTTACACACACACACACACACACACACACACACACACACACACACACACACACACACACACACACACACACACCCTTGGGAAAGGCTGGCACAGGCTTACTAGCTATGCCCCCTTCTTCACAGACTATAATATAGTGACCAATGCCACCAGAACCCCTTAGCAGCTACTTTAAGGCCCTTAACAAAGGGTTTCCAGTTTTACTGTGTAGTATTAATATTAATACAAATGGTAGTTTGACCAAGAGCAAGGCTCTTAGAAGTGTTCCACACAGTGTCACCAAATAAATATGCAAGTACTCTCAAAACGTAAACATCTCTACACAGATCAGCTACAAGGAAAGGTTTAAATATATTTAAGAATAAATAATAAAAGAACAAGACAATACTGAATATATAGTCACAGTGACATTGGAGTTCAAAAGCAGAGGAAACAGTATGTCATAAAATTAAGTACAAAATTAATGAAATAATTACAAAATTCATCCTTAAAGGAATATTCTCAAAGCAAGTAGCAAACCAGTTAATCACATCTAGCTGGGCTGTTTATAATTTATTGTTTATTATCTGAGAAGAGGGTATTATTTAACAGTCTAGGCTATCAGCGTGTGGTTTCTGCCTCTAACTGGCCAAGATTGGTCAGTCAATTAGAATTTTGTGTTTATTCATTTTTAAAATGTATCGCTGGCTAAAACTGAAACAGGTAAATGGTATGTTGGGTCTCTAATTCAATAATCCAGAGTGGTAGCAGGACTACCACAACAAGAACAAAAGTTCTGAGAAACTAAGGACTTCTACCAGCAATCCCTATGGGGTTCCAACATTTGCACCTGGTCCAAGACTATACACTGACCTGATTCTTAAGCCTAGCATATTGATTCACTTCCTCACTACTTTGTCTGTTAATCACTGTGTCTTCCAGTGCCTCCTATTCATGGCAACTACCTTTCAAACAAGTTATTATTTTCACACTCACACACACACACACACACACACACACACACACCCTTGGGAAAGGCTGGCACAGTTTTACTAGCTATGCCCCCTTCTTCACAGACTATAATATAGTGACCAATGCCACCAGAACCCCTTATCAGCTACCTGAAGGCCCTTAACAAAGGGTGTCCAGTTTTACTGTGTAGTATTAATATTAATACAAATGGTAGTTTGACCAAGAGCAAGGCTCTTAGAAGTGTTCCACACAGTGTCACCAAATAAATATGCAAGCACTCTCAAAACTTAAACATCTCTACACAGATCAGCTACAAGGAAAGGTTTAAATATATTTAATAATAAATAATAAAAGAACAAGACAATACTGAATGTATAGTCACAGTGACATTGGAGTTCTAAAGCAGAGGAAACAGTATGCCATAAAATTAGGTAGAAAATTAATGAAATAATTACAAAATTCATCCTTAAAGGAATATTCTCAAAGCAAGTAGCAAACCAGTTAATCACATCTAGCTGGGCTGTTTATAATTTATTGTTTATTATCTGAGAAAAGGGTATTATTTAACAGTCTAGGCTATCAGCTTGTGGTTTCTGCCTCTAATTGGCCAAGATTGGTCAGTCAATTATAATTTTGTGTTTATTCATTTTTAATATGTATCGCTGGCTAAAACTGAAGCAGGTAAATGGTATGTTGGGTCTCTAATTCAATAACCCAGAGTGGTAGCAGGACTACCATGACAAGAACAAAAGTTCTGAGAAACTAAGGACTTCTACCAGCAATCCCTATGGGGTTCCAACATTTGCACCTGGTCTAAGACTAGACACTGACCTGATTCTTAGGCCTAGCATACTGATTCACTTCCTCACTACTTTGTTTGTTAATCACTGTGTCTTCCAGTGCCTCTTATTCATGACAACTACCTTTCAAACAAGTTATTATTTTCACACACACACACACACACACACACACACACACACACACACACACACACACACACGCTTGTACAAGACTTTACATTAATATTCTGCACAGCTTTTTTCTTGACTTGGCACCATGGGATGATAATCAGTTTCACTGAAAAATGGAAGTTAGCAATTCAAAAAAGTATGTTAGTAACAATCCTGACATGTTTATGTTTGTAGTGTGTGATATAGGACATTAGGAGTATAATAAAATGGAAGAAAATATGATTAACAGTGAGTAATAAATAGGATAGGAGATGAGGGTAGATGTCAAAGGAAAGGATATAAGTTTAGAATTATGCATAATAAATATACAGAAGGTTTACATGTATGACAATACATATTCAGCACTCATAAAATTGTATAAGTTAATTGCATAGTCTGTCTGTCTAGTTGGTATAAAATAATTGTATAAGTGTAATTACATAGTTTATCTGTTTTGTCTGTTGAGTTCTTTTTTTTTCGGTTTACTTTGCCATGAGTCAAAAATTTCTTTTTCATAACTTCTTATCCACATAATTTTGTAATTTTGCGAGTGAGATCCTGTTTTTCACTCTTTGTAAATCCATGTTTAACAAATTTCTATAATCTTGTATTTTGTTTGTGGAGCTTTTCTCCCCAGGCCTTCACTGAAAATTGATTGATTTCAGCCCAGTGGACTTTCCTGGTCAACAAAAACAAATAAGTAAATTGAATAAATTCATCAAGACTTAGATTTTGCATAATTAAGCATGTGCACTGTTTAAGAGGACTTTCCAACAGTGACATTTAGGTGATACTTTTATTTTGTGCATGTTAACACAGTGCTGAAGTAAACTAATATAATGGTGTTTGGAGAGACCTTCATATTTTCCAGTGTTCTCAGGAAGGCCAAGTGGGGTTCCTGGGTTTGGGAGGGTGGTCTGTAGCAGGCTATAAACTGGAAGGCAGTTTTACCGACTGTTAGTTGCACATGGATAGTCTCTGATGCTTCATGCTTTGCCACCAACCTGGAGGTGTGGGTATCTTTGATGAATATTGATACTCCCCCTCCTTTTGTGGTTCGGTCCAAGTTTTGGGGCCGAAAAGCATGGTATGAGGTATAACCTGGTAGTGCTGGGGTGCTCTCGGGAGCCCTGAACCAGGTTTCTGTTACTACACAGATATCCATGTTCTCCATGCTAAGGAGAGTTTCGAAAAGTGCATCTTGAGGTTTAGACTTCTGGCGTTGAGTAGCATTACACTTAGTTTCTTATCCCTTGTGATACCTATGGAGGTGGGTTTGTCTTTTGAGCCTTGCCTAAAAAAGGCACTATGGGGTAGCAAGAGCCTTTGCCAATATCCGAAAGCCCAGGGGTGACAGGTGCAAGCCATCCCTAGCGAAGCATCGTGGCTTGTCGAGCATATCATCCCAAGCTGACAGGCATTGGATCCCCTTTGAATGACACCAGTACTTAAGCCAATTGTTGAAATTGATCATCTTGTCTTCATATTGTGGCATCATTCTTGGTGAGGGTAAGATGCTACTCAAGGTCAGGGTCATACCGGCCTGGGCTACATGCTCAGAGAGCTCCTTTATGTCTCTTTTCATGTAGTCCAGGGAGGTACGTCTCAGGTCATTCACACCAGCATGGACAATGACTGAGTCATATTTGTACTTGCCTAGGAATGACCTGAGTGCTTGTGTTATGTGGCGGATCCTAGCGCCCGCCAGGCTGCTCACCGTGACCCTCTCCTTGTTCAGCCTGGTGAGCGGGACGTCAGTGTGCCTGATGATAGAGTCACCTATTACAAGTGTATCAGGTGTGTTGTTTAGTCTTAAGGGCTGTGACTGTTCAGCACACTGGCTTTGTGAGATATGTGTTGCACGTGTTTTGTTTTGGGGTAGCGGCTGCTTGGGTGTCTGCTTTGGAGGTCTCTGCTGCTTCAGCAGATCATTATTTAGAGCCTCTGAGTATGTTTTTGTGTGATTATGTGTTTGGTTTGCTGTCCGGGTAGGTCTATGTGAGACTGGAATTGTAGTGAGTGTGGTTTCCTTCTCCTCCTGACTGGTTATGCCAGTACTGAGTTGAGAGAGCTTAGCCTCCAGTTTGGCTATATGGTTGCATCTCTCACATGTGTTGGAATTTGTTGGGAGGAGGAGAGGGTTGTCTGTTTACATGAGGCAGTTGTAACATTGCCTCAAGATTCCCAGATTCACCAGCTGGACTGGAGAGGAGATTGACAACTGACCTTTGGACATGCTAGAATAATATTGGGAATTCCTTAATAATTGAAAACCAGGGCCAGTGGGGAGCGAGGGTGTAGTGCTTTTAAATTTTTAGTGCTGACTTATATAATTGCTTTAGTGAGCAAGTGCCAGGTAACTTAAGTGGAATGTGTTACAGGTAACTTAAATGCAAAAACGACAAACAGTAACTTTCTTTCAAGTGAAACAAGGAAATAAGTACAGTAAGCAATGCAGATATCACTAGTGATCCACAGAAGCGCTGAGAAGCCGCGTATTAGGTGGAATTAGCGTTCCAGGGAAATAACAAGCAAACAAATAACAAGCATATAAACAAAGCTAGATTCAGCAGGCCTGGATCTAGTCTATGCTACAGCAAACAAGGTGTACCAATTTCAGTAAGATACTGTTCAAATATTCAGGCACTGCAAACCTTTAACCAGAAATTCCCAGCTCACAAGGGCAGAGTCCAGCTTCTTCTCCCACAAGAGTGCAGACCACAAACCTTCTTAATGTAAAATAACTGGCCTGAAGCCCAAGTGCTTAAACCAGAACTAATACACTTTAAGAATAACAGACACTGGGCTCTCAATCAGCAGTTCCCAACTTAGAAGGATGAAAGCTACCTGGCCTGCCACCGCAGTGCATGCCACAAACCTTCCTAATGTAAAACAACTGGTCTGAAGCCCAAGTGCTTAATCCAAAAGACTTAGAATGATAGCTACACTTTAATCAAGTTACTACCAAGCAGTAATAAATACAATTGAATACTTTAGAGAATGCCTGGATTAGTGCTCAAGTTACACAAAGAAAGCTAGATCCAGCAGGCCCGAATCCAGTCTATGCCACAGCAAACAAGGCGCACCAACTTCAGTAAGAAGCAGTTCAGATATGCATGCACTATAAGCCTTCAACCAGAAATTCCCAGCTCAGAAGGGCAGAGTCCTGCCTCTCCTCCCACAAGAGTGCAGACCACGAACCCTCTTAATGTAAAATAACTGGCCTGAAGCCCAAGTGGTTAAACCAGAATTAATACACTTTTAGAATAACAGACACTGAGCCCTCAATCAGCAGTTCCCAACCTAGAAGGATGTAAGCTACCTGTTCTGCCACTACAGTGCAGACCACAAACCCTCTCAGTGCAAAACAACTGGTCCGAAGCCCAAGTGTTTAAACCAAAAGGCTTAGAATGAGTTACACCAAGCAGTAATAAATACAACTGAGTACTTTTAAGATGATGCAAAAGTAAAATAAAGTAGGTAGAAACACAAGTACAGTAAAAGCAGATGAAATTTTTTTTTTTTTTTTTTTTTTATTCTGAACAAGTGCTGAGATCAAAGAAACAGATTTGAGTGCTGAAACTAGAAAACTGGCTAGTTATAAGAAAAAAAAAACTAAGCTAGAAGGCTTACCTCCAACACAGAAGGGCTTGGGGGCTCAGAAGCCTACAAATAGTCTATACCACTTAACAGGAAACAAGCTTAAATTTTTTTTTTTCTGTTTCCCAGATGCTCTCTTTGTACACAGTAGGAGTGCCTGAAATCAGAATATGATCTCACTGAACTCAGTTGAGTGAGCAAATGAGATGGGCCCAGAAGGAGTATCCAAACACAAATTTACAAGAGGGGCGGGCAGTTGCAAGGCCACTAAGATTAACACCAAAACAAAAACAGGGAGGGTGGGTGCGACTAACTGAAGAGCAGAGTGAAAACTTTCAGTTCAGTTAATATTCCCTCCACACAGTTAAAATCAATTTAAATACTGTATTTTTTTGAAAAAAAAAAGCAGATAAAGGTACTTAAATTCTCTTATACGTCCAGTTGAATATAACAAGTTCTTAGCCGGCCAAAGCTGAGGTTTTTAAGCAGAAAATATTTCACACTGTACCACTTAAATAGGCAAGGACAGGAAATCAAAGAATGTGACTACCCCCACACCTGTAATTACTAGCAAATAACAAAATTCAGCAAACACTGACTAACTTCCAGTTCAGCTAATATTCTTTCCACACAGTTAAAATCAATTTAAATACTGTATTTTTTGAAAACAAAAAGCAGATAAAGGTACTTAAATTCTCTTATACGTCCAGTTGAATATAGCAAGTTCTTAGCTGGCCAAAGCTGAGGTTTTAAGCAGAAAATATTTCACACTGTACCACTTAAATAGGCAAGGACAGGAAATCAAAGAATGTGACTACCCCACACCTGTAATTACTAGCAAATAACAAAATTCTGCAAACACTGACTAACTTCCAGTTCAGCTAATATTCCTTCCACACAGTTAAAATCAATTTAAATACTGTATTTTTTTGAAAAAAGAGCAGATAAAGGTACTTAAATTCTCTTATACGTCCAGTTGAATATAGCAAGTTCTTAGCCGGCCAAAGCTGAGGTTTTTAAGCAGAAAATATTTCACACTGTACCACTTAAATAGGCAAGGACAGGAAATCAAAGAATGTGACTACCCCACACCTGTAATTACTAGCAAATAACAAAATTCAGCAAACACTGACTAACTTCCAGTTCAGCTAATATTCCTTCCACACAGTTAAAATCAATTTAAATACTGTAATTTAAAAAAAAAAAAAGCAGATAAAGGTACTTAAATTCTCTTATACGTCCAGTTGAATATAGCAAGTTCTTAGCCGGCCAAAGCTGAGGTTTTTAAGCAGAAAATATTTCACACTGTACCACTTAAATAGGCAAGGACAGGAAATCAAAGAATGTGACTACCCCACACACCTGTAATTACTAGCAAATAACAAAATTCAGCAAACACTGACTAACTTCCAGTTCAGCTAATATTCCTTCCACACAGTTAAAATCAATTTAAATACTGTATTTTTTTTAAAAAAGAGCAGATAAAGGTACTTAAATTCTCTTATACGTCCAGTTGAATATAGCAAGTTCTTAGCTGGCCAAAGCTGAGGTTTTTAAGCAGAAAATATTTCACACTGTACCACTTAAATAGGCAAGGACAGGAAATCAAAGAATGTGACTACCCCCACACCTGTAATTACTAGCAAATAACAAAATTCAGCAAACACTGACTAACTTCCAGTTCAGCTAATATTCTTTCCACACAGTTAAAATCAATTTAAATACTGTATTTTTTGGGGAAAAAAAAGCAGATAAAGGTACTTAAATTCTCTTATACGTCCAGTTGAATATAGCAAGTTCTTAGCCGGCCAAAGCTGAGGTTTTTAGATAGGCATTTACTCAGTTGGTAATATGTGCCTAGTTTTTATGAATGTCTTTTACTATGGTATTAACATGATGGCAAAGTGCTATTGTTTGTTACTCTCAAGTATTTGAAGGTTGTAGGATTGTTGTATTAAGTTGTTGATTTGTGTTTTCTATCAATCATTTTGGCTGCCTGGTTGAATATCACACGCCTTTTCTTTTTGTTTATCATGAGTTTAGGTTCTTTCTGTGATGAAAGAAGAGAGTTGATGAATGTGTTTTTTTAAATGAGTGTTGTAATGTTGTCAGTGATACTATACTAAGTATGGTAGTCCTGTCTCTACATGTTGCAGTAGCTTAACATGTTATTGGTGAAAATGGTAGAGAATAATGGACCTAAGATGGAGTCCTTGTGTTAACCCAAAATTTAATTTAAGATGTAGACTTGTTCCAGGCAACAGAACAATATTCCTCTTTGAAGAATCTCTTAAATCTTTGCAGTAGAGTGTCTTTGCAGCTAGTATTACCAGACCACTTCAGTGGTATGTCATGGTCAACCTGATCAAAGGTTTCAGAGAAATCTTAGAAAATGCAGTAGCAGTAGCAGTTTCAGTTTTGCCATATTGTTTAGAGATGGAGATTGCTGAAGTAAGGCTCAGTCTTGGGCTTTCCCTTTGGTTACTTTGTTTAAAATCATTTAACTTAGCTTGTATTTAAGCATTATGTTTGCATGGGTTTGTGCCCAGTTTAACAGAGATGCTCAGATATTGTACTGCTGCCCTGCAAGCAACTCAGTTGTGCATTGTGAAGCACTGACACAGTTTTCTACCCCTAGCCTTCCATAGAATAGCTGCATTTTGTTAGCCTTACAGCAAACCTGGTCCAATTAGCACACTCCCCACTAGATACTACAGTATATTCCTGCCATAATGGATGGACAGTTTCCCACCATTTCTCCAACCAGCCTTATTGACATGGGCATCCTGAGGCAACTGAGCAATTGTCTCATGTATACTGACAACCAGTTACTCCTAAAACAAACAAATACACCATGTATTTGAACTGTATCTTACTGAAATTGGTACACCTTGTTTGCTGTAGCATAGACTAGATCCAGGCCTGCTGAATCTAGCTTTGTTTATATACTTGTTGTTTGTTTGCTTGTTATTTCCCTGGAACGCTAATTCCACCTAATACGCGGCTTCTCAGCACTTCTGTGGATCACTAGTGATATCTGCATTGCTTACTGTACTTATTTCCTTGTTTCACTTGAAAGAAAGTTACTGTTTGTCGTTTTTGCATTTAAGTTACCTGTAACACATTGCACTTAAGTTACCTGGCACTTACTCACTAAAGCAATTATATAAGTCAGCACTAAAAATTAAAAGCACTACACCCTCACTCCCCACTGGCCCTTGTTTTCAATTATTAAGGAATTCCCAGTATTATTCTAGCATGTCCAAAGGTCAGTTGTCAATCTCCTCTCCGGTCCAGCTGGTGAATCTGGGAATCTTGAGGCAATGTTACAACTGCCTCATGTACACAGACAACCCTCTCCTCCTCCCAACAAATTCCAACACATGTGAGAGATGCAACCATATAGCCAAACTGGAGGCTAAGCTCTCTCAACTCAGTATTGGCATAACCAGTCAGGAGGAGAAGGAAACCACACTCACTACAATTCCAGTCTCACATAGACCTACCACGACAGCAAACCAAACACATAATCACACAAAAACATACTCGGAGGCTCTAAATAAAGATCTGCCTAAGCAGCAGAGACCTCCAAAGCAGACACCCAAGCAACCGCTACCCCAAAACAAAACACGTGCAACACATATCTCACAAAGCCAGTGTGCTGAACAGTCATAGCCCTTAAGACTAAACAACACACCTGATACACTTGTAATAGGTGACTCTATCGTCAGGCACACTGACGTCCCGCTCACCAGGCTGAACAAGGAGAGGGTCACGGTGAGCAGTCTGTCGGGTGCTAGGATCCGCCACATAACACAAGCACTCAGGTCACTCCAAGGCAAGTACAAATATGACTCAGTCATTGTCCATGCTGGTGTGAATGACCTGAGACGTACCTCCCTGGACTACATGAAAAGAGACATAAAGGAGCTCTCTGAGCATGTAGCCCAGGCCGGTATGAACCTGACCTTGAGTAGCATCATACCCTCACCAAGAATGATGCCACAATATGAAGACAAGATGATCAATTTCAACAATTGGCTTAAGTACTGGTGTCATTCAAAGGGGATCCTATGCCTGTCAGCTTGGGATGATATGCTCGACAAGCCACGATGCTTCGCTAGGGACGGCTTGCACCTATCACCCCTGGGCTTTTGGATATTGGCAAAGGCTCTTGCTACCCCCATAGTGCCTTTTTTAGGCAAGGCTCAAAAGACAAACCCACCTCCATAGGTATCACAAGGGATAAGATGCTAAGAGTAATGCTACTCAATGCCAGAAGTCTAAACCTCAAGATGCACGCACTCAAAACTCTCCTTAGCATGGAGAACATCGATATCTGTGCAGTAACAGAAACCTGGTTCAGGACTCCAGAGAGCACCCCAGCACTACCAGGTTATACCTCATACCATGCTTTTCGGCCCCAAAACTTGGACCGAACCACAAAAGGAGGGGGAGTATCGATATTCATCAAAGATACCCACACCTCCAGGTTGGTGGCAAAGCACGAAGCATCAGAGACTATCCATGTGCAACTAACAGTGGGTAAAACTGCCTTCCAGTTTATAGCCTGCTACAGACCACCCTCCCAAGCCCAGGAACCCCACTTGGCCTTCCTGAGAACACTGGAAAATATGAAGGTCTCTCCAAACACCATTATATTCTGCGACTTCAACTACCCAAACATAGACTGGGAGCATTACTCTAGCTCCAACACCTTAGCCCAAAGGTTCCTAGAATTTATAAACTCAAATGCTATGGAACAACTTGTTACCACTCCCAAAAGAGGGGAAAACATACTGGACCTGATCATCACCAACATGGGGACTCTATGCTCCAGACCAGAAGTGTATCCCTCACTGGTAAGATCAGACCATAAACTAATCTCACTGGATATTCACATCCCGACCCCACCCCCTGCCCAGAAAACGACAGTGAAAAACTTCTCTAAAGCAAATTTCACACTCCTCAAAACCGAGGTGGAATCCTTCAAAGCCCCCTGGCCTGTGGAAAATACGGCCCAGACCGCAGAATCCTTTATAAACGCATTCTATGAACACCTTCAGGAATGCATGGATCATGCGATCCCAAATAAAACCAAGACCCAATCCTCCAAAGGCAGACATCCTGTCTGGTGGACCCCAGCCATAAACAAACTATACAATAGAAGGAGGAAGCTACTAAATGATAGAGCAAAATCCCAAAAAGGGAAGGCATCACTGATCAGTATTAGCAAAAAACTATGGGCACTCATAAAATTGTCTAAGGCCAGCTTCGATAGAAAAATTGCACAGGGCACTAAGGATAATCACAAGGCTTTCTGTAGTTATGTTAGGAACCTGGGTGGTAATTCCCAGATATGCTCAGAATTAGTCCAAAATGACAAAAAATACACTGAACCCACAGACATTGCCAACATCCTAGCTGACAGGTTCAGCGCAAACTCCCCTCCCCACCAAAAGGGCAAATATCTATCCCAGCAGAGTGCTGCCCCCCTGACATCTCAGATGCTCAGGTAAGAGCCGCCCTCTCCAAAGCAAAAAACACAGCATCAATGGGACCAGGCGGTGTCCCGGGCTGCGTCCTACATGAACTCCAAGAAGAGCTAAACCCAAACATAAAACTACTGTTCAATCTCAGCCTTACTACAGGATATGTGCCCAAAGAGTGGCATACAGCAACAGTGGTCCCTCTCCATAAAGGTGGTGCCTCAACGGATCCTGGAAACTATCGCCCCATAAGCCTGACTAGCTTGGTCTGCAAAGCTATGGAAAGGATCATCATGGACCTCATAAATAAAGATATTGGGGACCTACAGACACTGGATCCTACCCAGTTTGGCTTTGTTAAGGGCAGATTCTGCCTCTTAAACCTGGTTAATTTCTTTAAAACCGTCACCAAGGCCATTGACGAGGGGAAGGTGGTCCACACAGCCTACCTGGACCTCGCAAAAGCCTTTGATACAATACCCCACTCGGGCATTATAGATAAGCTCACCAGCTTAAATATAAACCCCTCTGTCACTAGATGGATTGCAAACTGGCTCAAGGACAGAACCCACGTATATATTTCTCGGAGGTACAGGCCAACATGGAAGGACTGTGGCTGACCAAGTTCTCAGATGACTGCAAACTGGGCACCATAATCGACTCTCCAGCCGATGCAAGCATCCTCCAAAAGGGCCTCATAGAAACAGACAACTGGTGCCAGAGCCATGGCCTCAAGCTAAATGCCAAAAAGTGTATAGTCATCCCCTTTGGCAAAAACAAAGTGCCCACAAATTACCACATAGGTGGTAATCCATTAAGTACAGAAGAAGTAATTAGGGACCTGGGGACCCAAGTTGATAGCAATCTCTCATTTGACAACCACGTGGCCAAAGTGGTTAGAAAAACATTTTATATAGCCCACCTAATCATGAAGGGATTCACATCTAGATCAGGGGAGGTCATCGTGCCTCTTTACTCATCCCTCATCAAGCCCATAATTGAGTACAATGCCCTTTGGGATGTACCTTACCAGACACCTGCAGCAACTGGAAAGACCCCAAAAGTACCTCACCAAGAGGATCAAAGGGCTCAAACAGATGCCATATGCTGCCCGGTTAAAGAAACTCCAGCTCTACTCAGTGGCATACCGCCTGTTCAGAGGCAATCTGTGCCTGACGTATAAAGCCATGTCCAACCCGGAATTAATGGACATGCTGCACCTCAGAAAATCCAAATCCCATCGAGCTACGCGCTTGAGAGACTTGAACCTCAGCACTGAAATAAATAGGACATGCTGGAGGGACAGATTCATAACCCAGAGGCTCCCTTCACTCTGGAATAAAATCCCAGTCCAGGTTAGGCAGAGTCCCTCATTGACTCTCTTCAAGAGGAATCTTGATGAGTGGATGGGAGATTGTAGGTTTACCCCGGGTATCACTTCTGTGTCACTGTTAGATAGAGGCACAGTATACTAACCTCAAAAAAGGGCATAGCAAAATAAATTTAAAATGGGTGGCGAAAGCCAAACACATTCTGGCTAGGCTTATAAATGCCCTAGGGCAGATAGCCTAGTATGAACCTATGTACCTATGAACCTATGTGAGAGATGTATCTATACTCTGAATTTGGAATCAATTCTCTCATATAACAACAAACCACATATCAAACTGATTGTCAGCACATACACTACACCTCTTGTACATAAGCTCACAACACATAAACCCACATATGCAGAGGTACTTGCTAGAAGCCTACCTAAAGATAAGAGACCTCCCAAGTGCAAGCCTACTGCACACAGTGCAGACCCAGCAGAATCCACTACATGTAA
The DNA here is from genome assembly GCF_019279795.1 of Protopterus annectens. Taxonomy (NCBI): domain Eukaryota; kingdom Metazoa; phylum Chordata; order Ceratodontiformes; family Protopteridae; genus Protopterus; species Protopterus annectens. The sequence continues at coordinate 1,486,789,105 of NC_056741.1, read as the reverse complement.
TAGTACACACAACAGTGTCTCAGCCAATAAGCCCCTAAGGCAAAAAAAAAACCCAAAAACAAATGTCTTGGTCATAAACAACTCCATAGTGACACACACACAGATGTCCCACTCACCAGGCCAGAAAAGGATAGGGTCATGGTCAGCTGCCTATCAGATGTCAGGATCCATCAGATCATGCATGCACTCAAGTCTCTCAACAAGTACAGTTATGACTCTGTTATAGTCCATGTTGGAGTAAATGACTTGAGATGTACCTCACTGGACTATATGAAGAGAGACATGACTAAGCTCTCAGACTGTGTGTCCCAGGCAGGCATGTCGTTAGCCTTAAGCAGCATTCTACCTTCACCCAGGATGATGCCTCAATAGAAACAAAACATGATTGACTTTAACAATTGGCTTAGCGTCTGGTGTCAATCCAGGAGGATCCAGTATCTGACAGTCTGGGAAATATGGTTGACAGACCATGCTGCTTTGCCAGAGATGGTCTTCACCTGTTCCCTCTTGGCTTTTGGTTACTGTAAAATGGTAGTTGTCTCCCCCACAGTGTCTTTTTTAGGTAATGTCATAACAACAAAATTCTCAATGTGCTGCTTAATGCTAGGAGTCTGAATTGGAATCTGTTCTCACTTGAAGCACTCCTTACCTTGGAAGATGTCGATGTCTGTGCAGTAACAGAGAGATGGTTCAAGGCCGCAGACAGCACACTGGCTATGCAAGGCTACAATGCCTTCCACATGTTCAGACCTCAAAACGAGTGTGCAGGCCAAATCCAGTGGGCTACAGCTGACCAAGTTTTCAGATGACTGCAAACTGGGTGCCATCATCAATCCCCTAGTTATATGGACATCCTCCAAGTGGGTCTCACCCAAACAAATGACTGGTGCCAGAAACATGGCCTCAAACTGAATGCCAAAAAATGCATCATCATCATCATCATCCCTTTCGGGGAGAGTGACATCCCCATAAATTATCACATTGATACTAAGGTCCTAAACACGCATTCAGTCGTGAGGGACCTAGGCACCCAGGTTGATAGCAAACTGACTTTTGACCACCATATTGCCTCCGTTGTACAGAAAGCTTTCTACGTGGCCCACCTCATTAGTAAGCATGTCTCATCCATGGACAAGGTGGTCATAACATCCCTGTATTCCTCCCTTATAAGACCCATTGTTGAGTACAATGCCCCTTTTGGCATGTGTATCACAAAGCAAATGCAGCAGATGGAGAGACCACAGAGGTTCCTCACCCAGAGAATCCAGGGCCTCAAACATCTACCCTACACAGATAGGATAAAAGCTCTGTCCCTCTAGTCAGTCTCCTGCAGTCTCCTCAGAGGTGACCTCTATCTGGTATACCAAGCAATCTCAGACCCTGCCCTGATGGGACTGCTGAATATCTGCAAGTCAAGCTCCACTCAAGTAACTGGCACGCATGACCTCAACCTGGTCTGTGACTTCAATAGACTTGTTGGTGGGACAGATGTGTGTCCCAGAGACTACCCCTTTTGTGGAATAGACTCCCTCTCCATGTCAAACAGAGTACCTCATTGTCCCTTTTTAAGTGCAACCTGGATAACTGGATGGGGAACAGAAAATACACCCCTGGGATTCCACCTGTGGCCCTGCTGGTCAGTGGCATAGGGTGCTGACTTGTTGGAACATAGGCTAAATTCTTGGCTAGGCTTGTAAGGGCCTCAGGGCCAATAGCTTAGTAACTTCCTATGATCCTATGATCAAGGGTGAAAGGACCAAAGGCAGAGGTGTATCCATCTTCATTAAAGACAAATACACATCAAGACAGGTCAAACAGTGTGAATCCCTAGAGCTACTCTACATCCAACTAACTGTAAGTAAAACCTCTCCCATATCATTGTTAGCTCAAGGTCCCTCACTGTGAATCACAAGAACCACTCTGCCTACCTGAACCTTCTTGAATCACTCACTATACAGCCAAACACCATGGTCATGGGTGATTTCAACTATCCTTCCATCGATTTGGAATCGTATATGAGCACAAACACGCTTGCCTAAAGTTCCTGGAATTTGTTAATACAAATGCTCTAAAACAGATAGTCTGCATCCCCAGAAGGGGCTTGAATGTCCTAGACATAGTACTAACCAACATAGGGGGTCTCTGCACAACCCCCTGTGTGTTGACCTCCCTGGTAAGGTCTGATCATACATAAGTCTTGTTCGAAGTAATGATCATACCTGACCCCCCCAGAGCAAAAAGGATGAAAATTTTCTCCTAAGCAAGCTATAGCCTCCTAAGCAATGGCATAAATAATTTCAACCCCACCCCCGCTGCCACTGTTAGCAATGACTCCAGTACAAAGGTGTACACAAATGCCCTGCATAAACACATATATAAATGCATAGGCTTGGCTGTACTTGAACGAATCAAGACAAGGTTCTCATCAAAAACAAGCTTCCCTGGTGGACATCAAGCACAAATAAGTTATACAACAAGACAAAAAACTAATGTCTAAGAACAAGAGGGAACTGACACAGCAGAGCGAGGATGCCCCCCACAGCTTGAGCAAGCAAATTAGATATTTTGTAATGTCCTCAAAAGCCAATTGCAAAATTAAACTAGCATCCCTAGCTAAGGATAATCACAAGGCATTCTTTAGCTGCATCAGAAATCTAAAAGGGAAGGCCCAGCTTTGTAACAAACTAGAAGTAGGCTATACCACTCATACTGACCTTGAGGACATTGCCAATTTTCTAGCAGACAGATTTGGCAAAACTTCATCCATTCCCACCAGAGATACCCCAAAGCATACCTGTCACCAATCCTCTATCTAGTATCTCCAAAGAGCAGGTCATAACTGCACTCTCCATGGCCAAAATCACAACCTCTGTTGGAGCGGATAACATCCCAGTCTGCCTACTAAATGGTCTAAAACAGGATCTAGTGGAACCACTTGGCACTCTCTTTAACTACAGTCTAAGTACTGGCTTTGTCCTAGCAGAGTGGAAAGCAGCTACAGTAATTCCCTTGCACATAGGGGGTCCATCAACTGACCCTGGGAACTATAGTCCCATAAGCCTACTCAGCCTTATCTGCAAGGTCATGGAGAGAATCATCATGGACCTTATCAAGAAAGGCTTAGGTGACTTTCAAACTCTTGACTACAGACCAAATTTGGTTTTGTTAAGGGTATATCATGTTTATTAAATGTGGTGGACTTCTTCAAGAATGTCAATAAACCCCTGGATGAAGGCAAAACAGTACATACAGCCTATCTTGACTTAGCCAAGGCTTTTGACACAATCCAACACTCAGATATCATTGAGAAACTCACTCAGCTGGGAATTCACCTATATGCCACTAGAAGGGTAGCCAACTGACTCACTAACAGAACACATACCATCAAAGTTGGGGATTCCACCTCTACCAGCAGACCAGTTACCAGTTAGCAGTGGTACACCAAAAGGCTCTGTGCTGGGCTCCCTTTTGTTTGGAATACATTTCTCAGATGACCAGGTAAAAATAGATGGCCTGCAGCTTACCAGGTTCACCGAAGACTGCTAACTGAGTGCAATCATTGAGTCCCCAAATGATGTTGACATAGTACAAAAAGGGCTTACAGATAAATGTCTAGTGCCAAAGCCATGGACTTAAACTAAATGCAAAAAATGCATTATCATCCCTTTCGGCAAAGTGGAAGGCCCTGCAAATTACAATATTAACAGTAACCCCTTAACTCAAACCCTGTGCTGAGAGATTTGGGAACACAGGTTGATAGCAACATTACCTTTGATCACCATGTGTCAATAGTGGTAAGGAAGGCCTTCTATGTTGCACATCTCATAAGTAAGGGATTGCATCCAGAGCTAAGGATCTTATAACTCCCCTGTACTTATCCCTCGTCAGACCACTAACCAAGTACAATCCTCCCTTCTGTAGGTACCTCAACAGACACCTGCAGTGCTGGAGAGACCTCAGAGGTTTCTCACCAAAAAAGATTCAGGGCCTTTAACACACGATCTACATAGAGAGACTGAAGGCCCCGTCACTTTACCCTGTATATCATAGGTTGCTGAGCCGTGACTTGTGCCTGGCTTGCAGACTAGTCTCAGACCCTGCCCTAATAGAAATGCTGCACATCTGCAAGTCAAATGGGACAAGGGTCACTCGCTGTAGGGATCTTAATCTAGCCTCTGGAACAAACTTCCAAGTACTACCCACTCTAAGATTTTGGAAAAAAAGACTCAAATGGATATCAGGGTATAATTTTCTAACTTTTGTGTAACTCTTCTAATGACAAGTGGCATTATTCTGGATTCTTTCAATGTGCATGTAAATTTGCCATTAGTTAGGAATTGGTTTATTCTAACTGTTTGAAGGTAAACAACACTTTTTTATTCATTTTTCAGGAAGATGGGTATACATCATCAATAAACGGTGACCCATTACCTTTGATTTCCTGGGAGGTTTTCTAGTGGTATGCATTGTAATAAGTCAAAATGTTAAAGCATTTAAAGGAGAGTGGGCTGTGGTAATGCTGTTTGGTGAGCTTTCTGTATATCTTAAGCTACATTTAAAGTGATTAGAGAAAGTTTTGATATCTTGAGCTGTTAGCAGTCAAGGTATTATTGCCAGAAACTTTAGAATTAATAAGCATTTTATAAGCAGTGCTCCTAATTGTAGATGGGTTGTTTTTATTTTATCTTGGTGTTTTAAGGAAAGTTTTCCTTTCTTGGCTAATCTGTAATTGGCATGTGTTTATTTTTGTGGTGAGATTATATATATACTGTATGTAAATATATTATATATATATATATATATATATATATATATATATATATATATACACACACACACACACACACACACACACACACACACACACACACACACACACGTATATATGGGTCTAGGACACATGCTCGAGTAGCATGTGTCTGAATCACAAAACATCGAACACACATACACGAAAGCGCTTAACATCGAAAAGCGCTTCCATGTATGTGTAGTTAAAAAAAAAAAATCTACATTTCTGCAGAGGGGCTTCACCCCCCCCTGCACCCTCCACACCCCCCCTACTTTAATATTCTCACTCTGAGATCACACTACAGTGGGGAAAAGGGAATTTTCCCTTACCCGCACTGTAGTCCGATCTATGAAACAGGCACACATACACGGAAGCGCTTTTCGATGTTAAGCGCTTTCCTTTATGTGTGTTAGATGTTTTGTGATTTGGACATATGCATAAATAAATATATATATATATATATATATATATATATATATATATATATATATATATATATATATATATACACACATATATATATATATATATATATATATATATATATATATATATATATATATATATATATACATATATATATATATATATATAAAATATTGTTTTAGATGAGGGGTTGTGTATTACAATGAAGCAAATTTATTAATTTTATAACAGCTTTTGGCAATTATTTTTAATGGGATTGCCTCATTTCTCATTTGCCTACACTACAGATTTTTCGACTAAAATTACCATATGCAAATTGGCTTTATAATTCAGCATGTAGAATACAGAAAATAATGAGACTTAACAAGATGGTGGACTTAATCTTAAATGCGTCTCTCAGACTATCTTGATGATTTCTTTAATCTATGTGGGATCCTTATGGTTTCTGCTTATATTTCTTGTTGTTGCATTGTACAATACTTTATTTGTAAAGGTTACAAACTCATTTTCTCCTAGGCTCTGTCAATACTACAGGTTGGTTGAGTGGTAGCATGTACTGAGAGTCATTTGTTATTCCTCAGGTTGTCTGTCAGCATGGAAGAGATGGATATTTAATCTAAGGGATGAATGCCTACACATCCACATAGTACAGAAAACAAACTTCTAGATGATGCATCATAAACAGACAACTATTTCTAACCCAAACTCCAAAATGAATATGAGAAAAAAATTTTTCAACTAAAGATGACCTTCCAGATTAAAATAAAGTTCCACTGAATCTCAGGTGCTGAGTTTATCCCAACTAGGAAAGAATGTTATTGACTTTTAAATATGTAGTAAGTACAACAATTTTGGGATGTATGTTTTTCCAGGCAATATAACCATTTTTGTTTTATCCATGGCATCATTAGATAGCTTTAATGATATTCTGAATGGTCCTGCTGTAAGACAAATTAAAATAGATCATAGGTTCATAGGTTCATAGGTTTATACTAGGCTATCTGCCCTAAGGCATTTATAAGCCTAGCCCAAATTTTTGTGGCTTACGCCACCCCTTATATGAAAAAATACTGTGCCCATTAGTTTGTTGTGCCTCTGTCCAGCAGTGACACAGAGATGATTCCCGGGGTAAACCTACAATCTCCCATCCACAGGTCTAGATTTCTCTTGAACAGAGTCAGCGAGGTGCTCTGCCTCACATGGACCGGGATTTTATTCCACAGCATAGGGAGTCTCTGAGTGATAAATCTATCCCTCCAGCACATCCTATTTATATCCGTGCTAAGGTTTAAGTCGCTTGCTCTAGTGGTTTTGGTGGATTTGGATTTTTTGAGGTGGAGCATGTCCATTAATTCGGGTTGGACATGGCCTTGTATGTCAGGCACATGTCACCTCTGAGCAGATGGTATGCGACTGAATAGAGCTGGAGTTTCTTCAATCTGGCAGCATATGACAGATTTTGGAGTCCCTTTATCCTTTTGGTGAGGAACTTTTGGGGTCTCTCCAATTGCTGCAGATGTCGGGTGAGATACATCCCGAATGGGGCATTGTACTCGATCATTGGTCTGATAAGTGAAGAGTACAGGGGAACAATAACCTCACTAGATCTGGATGTGAATCCCTTCATGATCAGGTGGGCAGTGTAGAAGGTCTTTCTAACCACTTTAGCAATGTGAGTGTCAAAAAAAGGCCACTGTCAACCTGGGTCCCCAGGTCCCTGATAACCTCTTCTGTGCTTAGTGGATTGCCACCTATATGGTAGCTTGGGGTTACCTTGTTTTTCCCGAAGGGTATGACTATACATTTTTTGGCGTTTAACTTCAGGCCATGGCTCTGGCACCAGCTATCTGTTTCCGTGAGTCCCTTCTGAAGGATATCCGTGTCTGATGCACTTTCCACTATGGCGCCCAGTTTGCAGTCGTCTGCAAACTTTGTCAGCCAAAGTCCTCCTATGTTAGCCTGTACTTCTGAGAAGTAGATGCCAAACAATAGGGGGCCAAGGACCGAGCCCTGTGGGACACCACTTGTGACCGGCTTGGAGTCTGACACAGCGCCAGCAACTCTAACCCTGTGGGTTCTGTCCTTAAGCCAATTTGCAACCCATCTTGTGACATATGGGTTTACATTTAAGCTGGTAAGTTTTTCTACAATACCCGAGTGGGGTATTGTGTCGAAAGCCTTTGCAAGGTCAAGGTAGGCTGTATGGACTGCCTTTCCCTCATCAATGGCCTTGGTGACTGTTTCGAAGAAGTCGACCAAGTTCAAAAGGCATGATCTTCCCTTGACAAAGCCAAACTGGGTCGGGTCCAATGTCTGCAAGTCCCCTATATCTTTGTTTATGAGCTCCATTATGATCCTCTCCATAGCTTTGCAGACTAGACTTGTTAAGCTTATGGGGTGGTAATTACCAGGGTCCGTAGAGGCGCCGCCTTTGTGGAGTGGGACTACAGTTGCCGTACGCCACTCCTTGGGCACGTATCCTGTGGTAAGGCTGAGATTAAACAGCTGCCTTATGTGCGGGTTTAATTCCTCATTTAGCTCATGTAGCACACAGCCAGGGACACCATCCAGTCCCATTGATGCTGTGTTTTTAGCTTTAGAGAGTGCAGCTTTCACCTGCGCATTTGAGATGTCCGGGAGGCTACACTCGGCTGGGATAGTTATCTCTCCTTTAGGTCGGGGTGGGGGGTGAAGTTTGCACTGAACCTGTCTGCCAGTATGTTGGCAATGTCTGTGGGTTCAGTGATTTTTGTATCATTTTGGACTAATTCTGAGCATATCTGGGAGTTTCCACCCAGGTTCGTAACATAGCTGAAAAAGGCCTTATGATTGTCCTTTGAATCCATGGCAATTTTTCTCTCAAAATTGGCCTTAGTTGATTTTATGAGTGCTCGTATTTTTTACTAATAATGATCAGGGGTGACTTCCCTTTTATGGATTTTGTTCTATCATGTAATAGCTTTCTCCTCTTATTGTAAAGTTTGTTAATGGCTGGGGTCCACCAGACTGGACGTTTGCCCTTTGTGGAAAGAGTCTTGGTTTTATTTGGGATTGCCTGATCCATGCAGTCCTGGAGGTGTTCATAGAAGGCATTTGTAAGGGCTTCCGCAGCTTGGGTTGTGGTTTCCACTGGCTCAGGGGCCTTGAAGGATACCACACCAGTCTTGAGTAGTGTGAAGTTTGCTTTAGAGAAGTTCTTCACTATGGTCTTTTTGTTTGGGGTGGGGGCGGGATGTGGATTTCCAGTGAGATTAGTTTATGATCAGATCTCACCAATGAGGGATATACTTCGGTGTGGAGCATTTTGTCCCCATGTTTGTGACAATGAGATCTAGTATATTTTCTCCTCTCGTGGGAACAGTGACTAGCTGTTCCATGGCATTTGAATTTATGAACTCCAGGAACCGTTGGGCTAGAAAGTTAGGGCTTGAGTAATGTTCCCAGTCTATATTCGGTAGTTGAAGTCACCCAATATGATGGTGTTTGGAGATACATTTATACCCTCCAGTGTCTTCAGGAAGGCTGTGTGGGGTTCCTGAGTTTGAGAGGGTGGCCTGTAGCATGCTACAATTTGTAGAGCAGTTTTGCCTATGGTTAGTTGCACCTGGATGGTTTCCGAGTCTTCGTGCGTTGCCAACAACCTGGAGGTGTGGGTATCCTTTATGAATATGGATACACCCCCTCCTTTTGTGGTGTGGTCCGGGTTTTGGGGCCGGAACGCATGATATGAGGTAAAACCTAATAGTGCCGGGGTGCTCTCAGGAGCCTTGAACCAGGTTTCAGTTACAGCACAGACATCGATGTTCTCCATACTGACAAGGGCCTCGAGTGCGTGCATTTTGAGATTTAGACTTCTGGCATTGAGCAGCATTACCCTCAGTTTCTTCCCATTTTTGTTTTCTAGGGTGGTAGGTTTAGAATTTGAGCCTTGCCTAAAAAGGCACTATGGGGTGGCAAGAGCCTTAGCCAATATCTGGAATTCCAGGGCTGACAGGTGCAAGCCGTCCCTTGCGAAGCAGCGTGGCTTGTCAAGCATGTCATCCCAGGCAGACAGACACTGGATCCCCTTTGAATGACACCAGACATTAAGCCAATTGTTAAAGCTGATCATCTTGTCTCTATATTGTGGCATCATTCTTGGTGAAGGAAGGATACTGCTCAGGGTTAGGGTCATACCTGCCTGGGCTACATAATCAGAGAGCTCCTCTATGTCTCTTTTCATGTAGTCCAGGGAGGTACGTCTCAGGTCGTTCACACCAGCATGGACAATGACTGTGTCATATTTGTACTTGCCGTGGAGTGACCCGATGCTTGTGTTATGTGGCGGATTCTAGCGCCCGATAGGCAGCTTACTGTGACCCTCTCCTTGTTCAGCCTGGTGAGTGGGACGTCAGTGTGTCTGACTATGGAGTCACCTATGACAAGTATGTTTGGTGTTGTATTTGGCCTTAAGGGCTGTGACTGCTTTGCACACTGCTTTTGTGGTTTATGTGTTGCTTGTGGGGTGTCTTGAGGTAGCAGTTGTTTGGGTGTCTGCTTTGGAGGCCTCTGCTGTTTAGGTAAATTTTACTCAGAGCCTCCGAGTATGTCTTTGTGTGTTTATGTGTTTGATTCAGTGGAGTGGTAGCATTATGTGAGGCTGGTTTTGTGGTGTGTGTAGTTGCCTTCTCCTCCTGTCTGGTCTTGCCAGTCCTGAGTTGAGAGAGCTCAGCCTCCAGTTTGGCTAAATAGCTGCATCTCTCACAAGTATTTGTGTTATGTGGGAGGAGGAGAGGGTTGTCTGTGTACATGAGGCAGTTATAACATTGCCTCAAGATTCCCAAATTCACCAGCTGGACCGGAGAGAAGATTGACAACTGACCTTTGGACATGCTAGAATAATATTGGGAATTCCTTAATTGAAAACAAGGGCCAGTGGAGAGTGAGGGTGTAGTGCTTTTAATTTTTAGTGCTGACTTATATAATTGCTTTAGTGAGCAAGTGCCAGGTAACTTGAGTGCAATGTGTTACAAGTAACTAAATGCAAAAACGACAAACAGTAACTTTCTTTCAAGTGAAACAAGGAAATAAGTACAGTAAGCAATGCAGATATCACTAGTGATCCACAGAAGCGCTGAGAAGTTGCGTATTAGGTGGAATTAGCTTCCAGGGAAATAACAAGCAAACAAACAACAAGCATATAAACAAAGCTAGATTCAGCAGGCCTGGATCTAGTCTATGCTAGAGCAAACAAGGTGAACCAATTTCAGTAAGATACAGTTCAAATATTCAGGCACTATAAACCTTTAACCAGAAATTCCCAGCTCAGAAGGGCAGAGTCCAGCCTCTTCTCCCACAAGAGTGCAGACCACGAACCTTCTTAATGTAAAATAACTGGCCTGAAGCCCAAGTGCCTAAACCAGAACTAATACACTTGGACACTGGGCTCTCAATCAGCAGTTCCCAACTTAGAAGGATGAAAGCTACCTGTCCTGCCACCACAGTGCTTGCCACAAACCTTCCTAATGTAAAACAACTGGTCTGAAGCCCAAGTGCTTAATCCAAAAGACTTGAATGATAGCTACACTTTAATCAAGTTACAACCAAGCAGTAATAAATACCATTGAATACTTTAGAGAATGTCTGGATTAGTGCTCAAGTTACACAAACAAAGCTAGATCCAGCAGGCCCGAATCCAGTCTATGCCACAGCAAACAAGGCGCACCAACTTCAGTAAGAAACAGTTCAGATATGCATGCACTATAAGCCTTTAACCAGAAATTCCCAGCTCAGAAGGGCAGAGTCCAGCCTCTCCTCCCACAAGAGTGCAGACCACGAACCCTCTTAATGTAAAATAACTGGCTTGAAAGCCCAAGTGCTTAAACCAGAATTAATACACTTTTAGAATAACAGACACTGAGCCCTCAATCAGCAGTTCTCAACCTAGAAGGATGTAAGCTACCTGTTCTGCCACAACAGTGCAGACCACAAACCCTCTCAGTGCAAAACAACTAACTGGTCCGAAGCCCAAGTGTTTAAACCAAAAGGCTTAGAATGAGTTACACCAAGCAGTAATAAATACAATTGATTATTTTAAGATGATGCAAAAGTAAAAAGAAGTAGGTAAAAACACAAGTACAGTAAAAGCAGATGAAAATTTTTTTTTTTTTTTTTTTTGGCTCCACACCCCCCTACTTTAATATTCTCACTCTGAGATCACACTACAGTGGGGAAAAGGGAATTTTCCCTTACCCGCACTGTAGTCCGATCTATGAAACAGGCACACATACACAGAAGCGCTTTTCGTGTGTACTCTTATAGGCTTTTGGTCAATCTCATTTCCAGAGAATTTCAAGACCTGCATATGTTCACGTGTCATTTTGTTTTAATGAATTTTCCACTCATTTGCTTTACAACAAAATCTAATTTGTGGCATCTTTTACCTGACTTGTCTGGTACATGATGCTTAATTCTTTTGAAAATAAAACAATACCTTAGTGGATTTTGGCTACGATATTGTGACATAATGTCGGATAGCTGTGACTAATTTTGCCAAGGGCTTAGATATGCTTTGATTCTGCATCATGTTCCATCTGGTTTCATCAGTATGAAAATACCTAGCAATTTCATTATGGAGAAGACAGGACACACTTATGTATTTTTAGTTTTTAATTAAACTTCAAGATATATTTGATCATTTGTATAGGTCACTGATGGCTTGTACTAATTTTAGATCTCTTTATCATTCCTAATCCTTTTAAAGGGTGTCATTTTTTTATATATTTAAATAACTTTCATAATGCAAAATTTTCATAGAATGAAGTAACTTTTTTGACACTTTTCCTGACTATATTCTCCTTCCTTCACTTTATCTTGCAAAAAATATTAAATTAATTAAACTATTGTTTATATAAAATATAAACATAGGTGCTGTTCATAGGTTCATAGGTTGGTACTAGGCTATCGGCCCTAGGGCCTATACAAGCCTAGCCATAACAATTCGCTGGCTATTTCTTCCCACACTATTTACTTCCCTGGACCCCTGTCTAGCATGTTTTGTTTATTGTGATGACAAGGTTTAGATCCCTGGAGTGTGTGGCTCTGAGGGATTAGGATTTATTTAAGTGTAGCATGTCCAACAGCTCTGGGTTTGTCATGGCCTTGTATGTTAAGCAGAGATTGCCTCTGAGTAGACAATATGCGACAGAGTATAGCTGGAGTTTTTTAAGGCGGTCAGCATAGGGTATCTGCTTTAGGCCTGTGATTCTTTTAGTAAGGTATTTCTGTGGCCTTTACAGTTGTTGCAGATGTCTTGAGCGGTACATACCAAATGGGGCATTGTATTCTATAATGGGTCTAATGAGGGATGAGTGCAGTGGGACAATGACCTCCTTTTTTCTGGAAGAAAACCCCTTAGTGATGAGGTGTGCCACATAGAAGGATTTCCAGATTGTTGTGGCAATGTGGTTAGTGAAGGTGAGACCACTGTCCACCTGTGTCCCTAAGTCTCTTATCACACTTTCACTGTTTAATGTACTCCCATCTATGTGGTAATTCACGGGTACATGTTTTTTCCCAAAGGGGATAACTATACATTTCTTGGCATTGAGCTTGAGCCCATGGCTCCGGCAGCAAACATCTGTTTCTGTAAGGCCCTTTTGTAGAGTATCCACATCATTTGGGGATTCAATAATGGCTCCCAGTTTGCAGTCATCTGTGAACTTTGTTAACTAGAGTCCCTTAGTGTTGGCCTGTACTTCAGAGAAGTAGATGCCAAACAAGAGCAGTCGCAGAACTGAACCCTGAGGTACTCCACTTGTCACATGTCTGGAGCTGGATTTGGAGTCAGCTACTTTTACAATGTGGTTTCTGTCAGTAAGCCAGTTGGCAACTGATCGAGTGACGTAGGGATTAATGCCCAGCTTAGTACGTTTATCTATGATTCCAGAGTGGGGGATGGTGTCAAAGGCCTTGGTGAGGTCTAGATAGGCTGTGTGGACTGAGACAAGATCAGCCCTTCACAATCCCAAACTGGGTGGGGTCCAACGTTTGAAGGTTGCCAATGTCTTTGTTTATAAGCTCAGGACATCCCCAGCAAATGAAAAATCAGTATATATATATATATATATATATATATATATATATATATATATATATATATATATATATATATATATATATATATATATATATATATATATATACATATATACATACACACACACATATATGTCTGCATTCCCAAAGGAAGCACTCATATCTGCTCAGAATTCGTGGTCAAGGACACCACATACACAAATGACATAGATATAGCCAACCTGCTGGCAGACAGGTTCAGCAAAAAATTCACCCCTCTGTCCCCCATCAGTAAATCAGGGCATCCCCAGCCCCTACCCCCTCCCCTTATCTCTAGGGAGCGAGTCATCACTGCCCTCTCAAAGGCAAAAATACAGCCTCCATGGACCCAATAACATCCCGGGCTGCATCCTACTTGAACTCAGGCAAGAACTTGCAGCACCATTAGGCAGTCTATTTAACCAAAGCCTGAGTACTGGCTACGTCCCAGCTGAGTGGAGGACAGCCACTGTCATCCCTTTGCACAAAGGTGGACTGTTCACTGATCCAGGAAATTACAGACCCATAAGCCTAACTAGCCTGATCTGCAAGGCCATGGAAGAGATTATCATGGACTTCATAAACAAGGACACTGGCAACCTCCAAACACTCAATCCACACAGTTTGGTTTCATCAAGGGGAGGTTATACCTGTTAAATTTGGTTGACTTCTTTGAGACAACCATCAAAGCCAAGCACAATGAGAAGACAATGCACACTGCCTACCTTGACCTGGCTAAAGCCTTCACTACTATTCCCCACTCAGGTATAATAGATAAACTCTCTCAACTAGGCATCAATCCATATGTTACCAGATGGGTAGCATACTGGCTCACTGATAGAACCCACCTAGTCAAAATAGGGGAAGCCACCTCAAGCAGTTGACTTGTAATGAGCGGTGTACCCCAGGGATTGGTCTTGGGGCATCTGTTGTTTGGGATATACTTTTCTGAGGTGCAGGTCAAAACCAGTAGGCTATGGCTGACCAAGTTTGCAGAGGACTGCAAAATGGGGACTATCATCAATTCCCCTAGTCATGTGGACATCTTCTAAGAGGGTCTCACCCAAACAAATGACTGGTGCCAGAAACATGGTCTCAAACTGAATACCAAAAAATGGATCATCATCCCCTTTGGGGAAAGTGACAGCCCCACAAATTATCACATTAATAAGTTCCAAAGCATGCAATCAGTTGTGTGGGACTTGGGCAACCAGGTTGATAGCTACCTAACTTCTGACCAACATATTGCCTCCATTGCATGGAAAGCTTTCTACATGGCCCACCTCATTAGGAAGGGTATCTCATCCAGGGACAAGGACATTATAACATCCCTGTATTCTTCCCTTATAAGACCCATTATTGAGTACAATGCCCTTTTCGACATGTACATCACAAAGCACATGCAGTAGCTGGAGAGACCACAGAGGTTCCTCACCAGGAGAATCTAGGGCCTGAAACATCTACCCTACACAGATAGACTAAAAGCCAGATTTCTCTACTCAGTCTCATGCAGACCTCTCAGAGGTGACTCTATCTGGCATACAAAGCAATTTCAGTCCCCGCCTTGATGGCACTGCTGCATATCTGCCAGTCCAGCTCCACTCGAGTAATCCACAGGCACAAACTCAACCTTTTCTGCAACATCAATAGGACTTGTTGGTGGGACAGATTTATGTCCCGGAGCCTCCCCCTTTTGTGAAATAGACTCCATCTCCATGTCAATCAGAGTACCTCATTATCCCTTTTAAGTGCTACCTGGATAACTGGAGGGGGAAGAGAAAATGCACGCTTGGGATTCCACCTGTATCCCTGCTGGACAGGGACATCAGGTGCTGACTTGTCAGAACATGGGCTAAATTCTTGGCTAGGCTTATAAGGGCCTCAGGGCCAATAGCCTAGTAGCTTCCTATGATCTTATATGAGTGTGATAGTTCTGTATGTTTGTTCCGACCCTCCATTTTTAATGGAAAATAAAACAACTCCTCTGTCTACAAGGATGTTGGTTACTTTTCCAATTAATTCAATGATTTTGACTTCACATGAAACCCTAATCAAACACCATTCCTTTCATATCTACAAGTACAGCTGTCACATGTTTTAAAAATGCCATAGAAATGTATGCATAATTTACATTTGTTAACCGGGCTAGTCCAGCTGGATACATGTCCATTTTCAGTGGATAAAAATTTCATAATAAAAATCATCTACCAAAATCCGCCTTAGGAAAGTATTAAGAAATACAGAGCACAGTCTTCTAGCTCATTTCACAGGGGTATGTCCAAGGTGGCCATTTCAGTCTAACACATTTTAGTTGATTTGTACTATTAAAATGTTTTTGATAGGAATTTATCAAATTTGATCCAGTCAGTTCTAGAAGTGAAGGAAAATGCATATTTTGTTTCAAGATCAATTTATGTAACTCAAAAATGAATGAATAAAAAATAATTAAGATTTTGTCAGAATACATAGCAGATAACTTAAATGATGCTGGTTTCCAAAATTACTAGGTGAGATAAAATTTCTACAAAGATGAATTTCCAGAAGATATTTTCATCCAAATGAGAATTTTCAGTAAAAATAGAAAATATAAAAAAATTAAAAAGGTAGACTATGCAAAATAGAATAACTACAAACAGTTTGAAATCGTAAAAACTTTTATAAAACAACAGAAGATGTATATAGACAGTAAAGAAAAGTTTAAATTACACAAAGGAAGGACTGAGTGAACAAGAAAACCTCATTAAATTTTTGCTAAAACAAAATAACTGGCTAGAAGATACAGTAAAAGACTTAGAAAACCAAGAGACAAGAAATATTTAAGAATATTTGGTGTGTATGAGAAAAATAGATGTAAAAATAATGCTAATTTATTTCCTATCCAGCTGGATTCTAAAAGTATTACATTTTTACTAGGGCTTTTCATATGCTAGAAAGACAGCCTGTATATCTCTGAGGAAAAAAAATCTCCAGCTAAGGAAGGCGTCCCTGACATGTCTATAATTTTGAAATTCATCTCTTATCTATGAAAAAATATATAGCATTAGAACAATTTAGGTGAATCCACGTCCCAAACTGGTAGTTCTTTCATGAGATTTGATAATGAATATTCACAGAAAGTAACAGGGGGAAAAAGGCTTGATTGGAAGGAAAAAGGAAGACTGGAAACACAAACTGTTTGAGTTTCACTGGTGCACTTCTCAGTCCTCAAGTGAAAGTATGCAGCGTGCTATAGAAACTCAAACTGCCCCACTGCTTCCTTCATCATAGCGGGTCTGCACCATACACAGCCCTGGACTGTTAATAAATGCCTGTGAGTTAGAACGAAATTAGAGGAAGCATATTTACAGATGCAGCCTGTGTATTAGAGCATCTCGCATGAATACAAAGATGAGAATTCAGTTGCTGGCAAATGAGCTGTAAGAAGTTGAACCATGAGACATACCTCTCTCTGATTTTCATGGACATCCCTGATTCTATCGCAGCATTTGCCCTATTTCCGTTACAAATGGTAATGATTTGAGAAAAGGTGGATTGCAGAAAAAAATAATGTTAGTCATTAATGTTATAGACATACTGTATTTTATGTCAGAAACTCGTGTTAGCTCATGTCCTCATATTCCTATGTCTGTAGCACTAATGTGTAAAAGCTGTTCCTCATTTTGTGGCATTCAGCCACGATTAATTTTGACTTTTTGTCCCTTATTCTGGAGATGAAATGATGAGAACTATTCCTGAAGCAAGTAAAAGATAACCTAGACAGTTCTATGGAATGTCAAAGTAAAAGAGCGTGAAGGAGCTTGTAGGGCATGGGTGGTGGCAGATATCTGCAGGAGGAACAATGATATAAATTTCACTTCACTCTCGCTTATCATGCTATTGTTATTCATGCTTAGGTAATACATCCAAGGAAGTACTTTATTATTATTTTCTGGTAGGATTTTGAAGTTCTTCAGCCTTACATTATCCTAATTTTGCTATGTATTAAGAAAATAACAGTACATGTGCTATATACTGATATATTCTCACTTTCTTTATGATGCAGCTAAGTAGCAGGATCTGGGTTTTCTGTAGGTGACTGTGCAATTTAAAGTGAGCAGGAAAGTGGGCATGGTATGAAGAAAGAGTACGTGGGTACTGATGTACAACAACAGCTCCAAGGAAGGTTTGGGGGTACTCTTCATGCTAACCATCTGCACTTTCTTACACCCATAAATTGTATATTTTTTAGGCTTACCTCAGGTGTCTTGAACTGTATTTTCCTGAACCTCTTCTTGTGCACTCATCAGCAAACTAGTGAAGTTCTTTAGACATTTTCTCTTTCTCTGTGAACTCCTTTTGCCATGAAGTCATTTTTCTCACATCTGGTTTGCAACAGTTCATACAATGTGATCATAAACTTCGGAATAAAACCAGTGGGCCTATATTCAGCAGGAGAATAAAGCATGTGAGACTGTAAAATCAGTGTCATTAGTCAAGCATATGATACAGCTATAATACAATACAAGCACTTTCAAGAAGCATTTTGCTTTTGTTTCTGCTGTCACCTGTAAGATATTTAGAACAGTATTGTTTCAGCAGATATCCCAAAGGATTCAAAAGTCAATTGTCTCAGTAACAGTGACAAGCAATGCAGATAGATATTATGGATATCGAGCTCTACTAGCAAAGTGCAGTTGTTTTATGGATCATTAGCCTAGTTTCATTAGCATTCTTCATGTAATAAAGTGCACTGGAATCAACTCATTTATGCTTCATTGTACCAAATTGGTCTATATTATAGGAGCGAAGTGATGAAAGAGTGAACGCTCTTTCATCGACATGTAAAACCCGAAGTCTGAAAACAGCAAAGTTATAGAACAGTAATTTTTTTCCCAGGGAAAAAATTGTTGGGCTGTTCTCAGGACTTTGCTGTTTTCTCCACTGTGGTGTGATCTCGGAGTTGGTATATTTAAGTAGGGAGGGTGTGGGGGGTGAAGTCCCCCATTTTATTTTGTCTTTATAATTGTTATTTTTTTTTTGGAACAGCAATTTTTTCCCTGGGGGGGAAAAAATAGCTGTTCCATAACTTTGCTGTTTTCAGACTTCAGGTTTTACGTGTCGATGAAAGAGTGTTTGCTCTTTTGTCAGTTCGTTCTTCTACTATAGAGCCGTACCAAATATCTACGCTGTGATTATAAGGAAGCTGGGAACTTACATGTTGAGTATTCACATTTTCATTGTTTACTCATATGTTCTGTTCATCTCCATCTATTCTCAGATCTCTTACTCTAGACATTTGGCTTACAGCATTCCTTCAGCCTCAATGGCTTAACTGAGTGACTCTAAGCAACTCACTTAACCAGACATTGCTTCCAGGCTATGTGTGTGAAAAAAAACTCTGTGGTGATCAGTGCTCGACCCTGGAAAACAAATGCAATAAAAAAATGCATATACTTTCCTCAATTCTTTCCTTTCTGTTGTTGGAGTTTTGACGTAAATACTACCCATGTGTACTTATATCTGCCAACAACAACAACATATGACTTGTAATAAAAAAGGACAGTACAGGACGAATTATAGGATCATGGGTAAGTACTAGGCTAGCCGACCTTGCGGGCCAGTTAATGCCTAGCCAGTATCCCTTTTTGTGCTTGATATAACTTAGCTTATTTGATTGTAGATTGGCGTTACCCATCCCGTGATTGATAATTATATATTACTCCAATGAATATAACTGGAATCATACCATAGATACTTTGAGGGGACCCACATATGGGATAATGCATTTAGGGGCTGCATTTGTCCATTAGTACTACAGGGGGCAGTCCTGGGGTAAATTTTCTGTTTCTCATCAATAGATCCAAGTTGCATTTGGAAATGGACAGGGTGAACTTTGTTTTATATATATAGAGAGTCTGCTCCATTTCAGAAATATCATCTGTGAAATACACCTGTCCCTCCAAACTACTATGTTGAAGTTGCAGAAGAGGTTTAGATCCCTAGACTTAGTATTTTTGATACAATTTCACTTGCTGATATGCAGTAAATCCATCAAAAATGGTTCAGAGGATGTCTCATATGTCATACACAGGTTACCTCTTAGCATGCTGTGGGTTACAGAGTATAGTGACAGAGCTTTGAGTTGGTCCATGTATGAAATGCTGTTTAGGACTTGTAACCTTTTAGTAAGACAGTTTTGTGTACATTTCAATTGCTGCACATGTCTGGGCAGATACATGCCAGGAACTACATTATTTTCAATGATTGGCCTAATGAGGGTTGACTTAAATGGGGCAATGGCATCCCTAAATCTAGATAAAATCATTTTGTTTATAAGCTGTACAATACAGAAGGACTTTCTTACAACAATAGATATATGTCAGACAAAAGTTAGGTCAGTGTCCACATAAGTTCCAAAATTCTGAACAACTGGGTCAGGTCTTAGTAGTGTATTGTTAATGTGGTAGTTCCCTGGAGTAGATGACTTCCCAAAGGATACAGTAATGCACTTTTTGGTATTTAGCTTCATACCATGATTTTGACTCCAGTTATTTATTTGAGACAAGCCTTCTGGCAGGATGGCCAAGTCATTTGGGGATTCAATGACTGCTCCTAGGTTGCAGTCATCTGCAAACTTAGTCAGCCATAGCCCTTTGGTATTGGCTTTTACAAACAGGAGAGGTCCCAACACAGAATCATGGGAGAATCCACTGGTGACTGGTCTCTCTGTAGAGGTAACTGTCCCTATTTTTATTATCTATGTCTTATCTGTGAGCCAGATGGCAATCCAACAAGTGAATTAGCTTTCTACTATGCCTGAATGGGGAATTGTGTCAAACGCTTTGTTCAGATGGAGGTATGTGGAATGTACCTTTTTGTCTTCATCCATTGGTTTGGTTACTTTTTGAAAACATCAACCAGGCTGAGTAAGCATGACTTGCCCTTGATGAATCCAGACAAATGGATTTAGTGTTTAAAGGTTCATTATGTCCTGAATGATTAATTCAATAAGTTTTTCCATGGTTTTGCACATGAGGCTGGTCAGAGTTATGGGTCTGCAAATGCCTGGGTCTGTAGAAGGTCCTTCTTTATGCAGTGAAATGACTGCAGCTGTTCTCCATTCACTTGGTACAAAACCTACATGGAGGATAAGATTGAACAGTTGTTAGGAGTGTGGCTAAATTGTACTTCATGCTTTTTAACATGTGTTCAGATCCATGGATATTGTCAGGACCCCTTGATGCAGTATTTAAGTTTTTGCTAGCACTTTTAGGACATGGTCTGGTGTGATAGCTGAAGGTGAGCCAGTTTCTGGTGTGTCTGTATGGACAGATGGAGGGGAAAGCCAGGCAAGGTTGGAACTAACTTTATTGGCTTGTAGGTTCACTACATCTTCAGCCTCAGTGTAGGTAAAATCATTCACAATCAGCTCAGTGCATTGCTGTGTTGTGCTTTTGAGATTATGAACATAAAGAAAAAAATGCTTCTTGGTTGTCTTAGCTTGGGTAGCTATTTTGGCTTCAGACTTGGCTTTGGTGGATTTTATAAAGTTTCTGAGTTGCCTGTATATTTTAGTGACAATTAATTACATTTTACTTTCAGGGAAAGTAATTAAATAAAATTATTTTATAGTGAAAAAAGTAGCAATTCTGGGTCACAAGCAACTGAAAATTCATGAGGATTAACACATCTGTTATAATATCCTGCAAGGAGGCCGTAATCAATTCTTATTAGTTGGGAAGATTCCCTGGTTGTATGAAAAGATCCTCTTTATCAGGCATATGCCAGAAAACTCAGAAAGGCAGAAAAACTAAAGCTTATTCCTGAACCATAGAAGTGGCAACAGAAAGTGATGTACTGAAATTTTAGCTCAAGGAATAGAGCTTGGTGAAAAGTTACAATTAAAGAGCAAGACAGGATGGCCCAGATGTTTACAACGGCTATAGTCCTGAAAATATTTGGAGTTGCAGTAATGCTAGTGGAAGACGTTTTATTTTAAAATGCTAATTCACCAAGTGATGATAAACAATGATGCAGTTAGGAATCAATTTGAACATAGTTTTCTGAGGTAGAAATAAATACTTCACACCAGAAATAAAGCAGATGCAGAAATGACCCATCTTTAAAAAGTCAGTTACCTTTTTCATGCATAATTTGAGTTGGTGAGGTAAGGTAAAAATGGCCTTCTCTCCTTGGATTTTGCCTCCAGAAAGAAAATAAAATAGAAGAATCTGAATGGACTGGATAAAACTTTCAAATCACATTCAGTAAGAAATTGGACTTTGTCCTGAGCCAAGCACCTGCCTGATTAATCAAAGTTCTGCAGCTCAGGTGTCTGAAGGTGGATATAATGGCTGTTAGAAACAGCATCCTCCAAGACAGAAAAAACATTTGTCAACTGAAAGAAGAGTAGAGCTCAAGACAGGTCAGAATTCTTCAAAGGCAGAAGAAGATGACATACAAAATCTCTCATAAATTGCTTGATAAACATGTTTTTTTTCATAGTTCTTCCATCCACCATATTATGACACACCAAGAGGTAAGAAAGTTATACTTGAACAAATAACTTGGGGAGATAGGTGTGAATAATCCATACACTCACTAATGGAAAAAATGATGATAATTCTTGACACAATCAGCTTGTTCCATTCAGTGCAGTGTGAGGCTCTCTTACAGCCTCTTTTACTTCTCAGAGTTCTACAGAAAGGTCTGGGAGGATCAGGTGATCTCAAGGAAGTGCTAGCCCTGGAGAAACAGGGACATTTACCATCCTGGCTAAATGGCCTTCTCAAATAGGTGGACTTGGAAATGTCCTTTTTATCTATGTCCCTATCCAAAAGTAATACAGGGTGAGAAACATACACTAGTGTATAGTGTTATTAACATTACTCAAGACAATGTATAAAATCAGAGAGAATTGAAATAATTCTGAAAATAGTTACATGGCATATCCTCAACGACTTAGTATTATTAATCTAGTACATACAGATATTTTACTCTACATTATCTGACTTTACAGCTGTTAAAATAATGTGCAACACTTACTAAGCTATGTAACACTGAAAACAAATTGTTCACTGGAATATTTCCTAATGGCATACTCAGATTATTTTAGGGAAGTGTGCATTTCACAGGATGTGTAGAGCAAACATTGTCACAAATCCATTGTCCAAGAAATAATGACAGGCATAGGCTGTTTTGACATGAAGTACTAATGTTTGTAATGTAAGGTGATTTTTCTCATTGCATATGCCAGCGGGCAGATGATTCCAGTAGGCAGGCTTGGCACCTAATTTATATTTACATGCTGACCTTTCCCACACTTCCTTTGTCTTTTCTGGCCACTTGCTTTGCATTCCTTTCATGTCCTCTCAGTTTTTCCCTTCTTCTCACTTCCTTTTCATGACCTTTTCAGAGAGTATGTGTGTCCTTTTCCTATTCTTGGCTCTTGCCTGCTTCTGCCTTTCTGTATATTGCTTGCATGTTCCATCTTAGCTGCATGTATCTTGAAGGCTGCTATGCAGGTAATGTCATTTTTCTTTGCATGGTACGCTGTCTCTGCCATCTTGTGTACAATCAGCACACTCTGCTGGGCACTATTCTAAAACTATTCTCAGACTTTGTATTGTCTGGTTTCCTGCTCCATGTCTCATTTGAGTTATTCCTCTGAACTGCATACCTGAATTAATGCTCTTTTCCTTTATGTCTCTATTCTGTGGTACATACCCACTGATTTACTTATTTTACTTATTTTTCTGCCATTATAGTTGTTGCTTTTTTCCATTTTTTGCATTGTAACATAACCTTATACCTATTCTCATGTGCCAAACCTGGGTTAGGCTTTGTAGTAGTGTACTAAAAGACAGGTTACAGTAAAGTGTGTGAATCTCAAAAAAATGATCAATTTACTTTTTGAAACTGGATATTATTCATTTTGGGCCAAGCCTCAACATCCATTTCTAAAGTCTCTTCACCATGTAGTTTGACATAATCAGCTCTAAATATGAAGTAACTTAGGACAAGGCAAAACCCCGACCCCACAAAATAAGTCATGCTTTATCCTATTAGTTGCATATCATTATCCATATTATTATTATAATTTGGACTTCTAGGATTTATGGTATTTGTCTTCTGCTGTCTTGTTATTCCTTCATAAGTCCAACCTTGAATTCTTACTGAACCTTTCTGTACTTTCTCCTTCCTAAATTGATAATTTTAATACCTGGCCAGAGACTGAAATTAGTCCTATGGAAACAATTCTCTACCCCAATTAACACACAGTATAAATAAACTAAATAAATATTTCCACATTTCATTTCTAAAGGTGAGGTGAGAATTAAAAAAAATGTTTGCTACTGCAAATTACGAAATCAGCAAAGTATAACAAATTACTATGGGCAGTTAGTACTTTATTCAAGAGGGCAAAGGGGAATTTACATAATGATAAGAACAGAAAAGTACATAAAGCAGCAGATATGAAGCATTTTCACATAACATTGCAATGGCATTGTTTCTACTTATACAAACATTATTTTTGAGGAGGATGATGCGTCACTGTGTAATATATTTTTAAATGTGTCAGTGGTATACTGTACTGTATGCTAATCATCCAATTAAAAGGATGAAGCCATGGAACGCAGATTAAACTACAATTTAAGTTTCTGCTCATTTCTAATGTTTCAACTTTAAGTAAAATTAACGATTTTGTTTTTGAAGGAATAAATGAAAAAGCTACAAAGCAGTTGGTAGTGCAAAAATAAATAATTCCCCTGTAATAGAGCCTAATCAGTCAGTAATATTATGTTTAACTCTTGTATTTCTATGCAACTTTTGAATAAGTGTTCAGTTAAAGTTTGTTTCTATTACACTGTTTTTGCTAAACACAGCACAGTCGAAAGCTGTCGTTCATTTTGCCAAAAAACAGAGCATCAGTGAAAGAAGGATGGTAAGAGAGAAAGAGAGAAATAGAAACAGTGGCAGGGGACATTTTAATTGTCCTGTTATCCCTTCATACCAAACGTACATCTGACAGTATAATGAGGAGGATGGTACTAAGCTATATTCAAGTTTTATACTCTACACCCTGGTTTGACTGGAAATCCTTTAAGTTCCATTTGTGCACTTCTGTCGCATGCATGTGTATGTGAGAGACATTAAATCGTATCAGCATTTTAGGATATAGTTTATATTGTCCATTTAACAGACAAAAATTAACCTAAAACAGACTTATACAAATTTTTTTTCAAAACCTTTTAGATTCACATTTAACAGCTTTTGATGAATGCCATGTGTGTGTACAAAGTGGTATTTAGTGTATTAGAGATATGCAGATTACAACACATTGAAATCAAATGATATCTTAAATATTTAGTCAGGTGCACTTAGGTGATACTTTTCCAATTCCAATATACTTAAAATGAAGCAACCAAAAGATAGACAACACATACCATATTATTTTCAACAGCATTGAATCAGGAGGATTAGGCACTCAAGACACTTGTATGCATTTTGTTGTCCTCCCTGTACACGTATAACAGTGATTTTCAACTTCTAACTATGACAAACTAAAGGTTAAAACATCTCAATCCACCTTATTCCTTCTCTGCTACTCTTTTCTTATCTTTCCTCCAGCTTTTCTGTATTTCTCTTTCCTGTAAAACATCCACCCTGAACATTTTCTCCAAATATTTCAAAGTTAATTCTACCTCCTACCATTATGTTTGGAACTATCAGCTCACCTTCAAGAGTTCTGCTTTTCTGGCATTGCTGGCTGATCTTATAATGGCTGAAGTACTGCTGACTTATTATAAATGTATGAACATGCATGAGGTGGAACTGATATAAATTTGCAATTCATGATAATGTCATTTCTCTAATTGTGATACCCTAATTGCATGCAAAAGCTGCTGTTGGTATTGGGCTGCTAGCTTCCCCCACCCCCAACTGAAAAAAGTAATATAGTGTTCCGTAAAGGTTTCATAGTGCTACCAGCTGCAATTCATTTGTATAAGATTCTGGCTATGCTGTGTTTTAACAGGATTATTATATTAAATTGTAATGGCTGATTTTTGATAATAGTTCACCTATACAGGAGTAAATGCAAAGCAGGGCGGCATGTGTCTGAGACCTGAATGTCCCTGCATCTCTCACTGGTATGATTACATTTGCAGTCCATCGGGTGCAGCTTTGCAATAGTTGCACAGGGATCTGTTAAGTTGTCTTTGGACCAGAATCCCCATCCTCACATGTGCATGGGCACTAATGCACAGATATATAAAGTCAGGTAGGCATGTTGCCATATCAGAATTTTGCAGATCCTTTATCCAGAAAACAAAGTATTGCACTTATTGAAACAACTCCTCTTAACCGATCTACTTAATTCACCAGGCTGATGAAACAACTTATATAGCTACCTAACTAGAGCCCTGACCCTTCGGTATTTTTCACCTTTACAGACTGATTCAGTTCCTCATAAGTCACAAGCAACCACTGAATCTGTACGGCATAGGTTTTATGCTCCATTTTTTTAATATAGTTTCAAAGTACGTCTCTTACTGCTGTGTGCATCACAAAATGTTCATTTCTTACAGGCAATGTAGTACATTGAAGCCAGACGAACAGATAACAATAAACTATATAATTAGCTTCTTCTTCATTTCCCAGTTAGGGGTCACCACAGCAGATCACCATCCACTCTTGATTGGCAGTGGAGTTTTACAGTGTCGAGTTGCCAGCCCAGTGTCCAACCTTCCATGGAAAGCACACACACATGCACTCATGCCTAGGGCCAATTTAGAGTATCCAATCCACCTACCACATGTCTTTGGGATGTGGGAAGAAACTGGAGCAACCGGAAGAAACCCACTCAACTACAGGGAGGATATGCAGACTCTGCACAGAAGGCACCCCAGCCAAGGATCAAACCTTAGAACCTCTTGCTGTGAGGCAGCAACTCTAACCGCTGCACCACTGCAGCCACCCAAACCATATAATTAGTATATAATTAGCTAATGCATACAATTCCCAGTATATTTATTTAGTGAAGTACAGCAAGATGAATTCAAATGGTAATTACAAGTGTACAAGTTGCATTTGAGTTAGCACCAACAGCCTGGTATGAATGCTTAATAGATTCATGGCTGTCACAAACTGTAGACAATTGAAGTTAAAAATAAGCATAACATTCTTGATCAGAAATACGATTCTAGACAAACTCATATTTATTTTTTTCATGAGAGGAAAATGAAAATATATTATGTTTAAACTGGCAGCAGGACATCAAATTGGCATTGAAGTTTAAATATTGCTAGAACAGATGTTGTTACATGTCTGAGCAGATATTTTGAGAAGTAGCAGGATCATCGGTGGTGCCCTCATCCTCTTGTTTAGCAAAAAATGTAGTTTGCATTTCTTTAAGTTGTGAAACTCTGTTTGCAGTATTGGCTGAGATTAGTAAGTTGTTAGTGATGTCCACTATAGATAGGTAATATTAGCACCCTGCATGCTACTTTAAGTTGTTCATGTCTGTGACCATTGCGGTTTACACAGATAAAGATGAAGAAAGTCTGACAAGGATCACACAGCAAGGGTTGTACAACTATCCTTCTCCATCTTTGCACACAATAAATCTGTAGAGAGCCAATTAATGGGGGACAAAGGGCCAACAATAGGCACAGATTTTAAATACATCTCAACTCAGAAAGTTGTTAGAATAACAGGTTTTGCATTAGCAAGTGTTTTCTGAGTGATATGGAATCTGAAACTCAAATATCTGTCATTATCTAATAACTTCAGTCTTCAGCAATTTGCCAGAAGCATCACAAATTTTATGATGTCCAACAATAAGGCAACATCTGGACATTCTGTGAAAATCTGTACAGTTGAGTTGTATGTGTGTAGCTCACTGTGGTGTATTAATAGATTAACTCACACTGTATTTTTATATTCAAGCAATATTTAATTAGTGATTGCAGGTGGTCTATTAAGCTCGCCATGTCCCATTTATTTTCTTAAAAACCTTTTTGTATAGGTTATGTGGCACTGAGGTTTTGTCTCTGACTATAACACAGACAGCTCAGTTTTGACTATTATCCAGGTGTGGGAGGTAACAACTGTGTAGGGATGGGATTGAGTGACTGGCACCAACTTGCCTACTCCAGGAGAGGGTGCTGCCAGAGTCCCTCATCAGGAATGTCATCAGGAAGTAGGCCTTATATTGTAGCACTTGCATAGGGGGGGTGACTCTTGTGAATCATAACCCACCAAGTAATGTGCTTGCAGTCCAGCTAGACTCAGGACTGAGAGGAAGCATGTTCTCACACAGGGTCCAGCATAGTGGGCAGTATACAATCTGGCAAACAGGGAAAATTGTTGGGTGCATATAAGAAATGTAATAAACCCTTCTGCATGACAGCTGAAGTCTCAGGCTCTCATCTCTCTCTGTTTGTACCCAGGATCCCAGAGGTTTGAAGGAACAGGCAGGCCAACAGATATAGCAACTTGATAGCCATAGCATTTACTCTGGGAGATGCAGGGAATATAGTATAGATGTGGGGAGGAGGAGGTAAACACATATCTGCAGTAATATAGTCATCTTTGTATAAAATTATAGTGTATTCGTAAATCAGGTATGCAGTTTGTGAAAAATGTGCTTGCGGATCATCACACATTTAATACACACAGAATTGTTTTTAATTGCATTTTTTTCTGAAAGAGTACAAAACATTACAATAAAAGTATCTGGGTTATGAATATCATTCCTTTGTATCTGAAGCAAGGATCATCTGATTATGCCATGCTGTGTTAACTGCAGATGTTCCCGATGATAAAAGCATTGTGTTAATGCCACTGCGTATCACAGCACCTTTCAGCATCGCCACAAGAAGTTTCTCTAAGTGTGGTACACAACTGACATGTTTGCATCATATGTATGATATGTCTACATCCCCTCCTGTCTCAGAACTTCTTTCGTTCTTCACTGTTCATTTCAGAAGCTTTATTACACTTCAGCTAGTTCATGTTTCCTTAACAGGTAAGGGTTTCACTGACTGGACAATTTATTGTATTCAGTTTTGTTGACCAGCTAGTTCTATTAGAAGTGGAGGTGGATGTAAGGTGATAGTCATACTGACTAGGGAAAATTTAGCCAGGTTATCTGAGATAGTCCCCTACCATTTGCATTTTGGAAAATAAGCAAACCTCATCTATGGGTAAAGAAGGTGAAACAAAAGGCTAGATGGGGGCAGTTGCAGATTTGCTGATTTGGTCATCAGTTATGTCAAGATATACTTTAGGACATGGTCACAAGGGAATGATGGGAAGACTTTGGAAAGAACTTTACTAAAACGAAAAGGCTAGAAAGTAGCAGAAAGCAAACCAATGGATGTGGAAATGGTGAAGTGCAAAATTCAAATCCACAATGGTGCATAAGGTTATATTAGCTTTGTAGATGAATGTAATAAAAGGTGCTGTAAACCTTACTGGGGTTCACTCTGGAAAAAAATACGGCCACAGGAAAGCATGTTTTCCACTGCATGAAAAAGTAGGTCTCAGCTTTGCTATGTGCAGTGGTATGTGAAACAGTCTGATAAGATTTTTTATGAAATAAATATTTATTAAATTATTTACTTTTCATCCAGGTTGTTGAAAACATTTGTTTATTTTTTATATCTTGTTTTTCTCCATTTGCCTAGTAAACCTCATTCCTGTCTTCCACAGAAGATGTCATAAAGGCAGCTGTCAGGAGTTTTGAGGTTTGGTCCCTAATCTTGCCCCATGGTGGCTGGTGTTAGTACCCATGCCACCAGTGGTGTATTCTTTGCTTTTTCTGGCATTTGTGTGTTCCAACAAACTTGCTTACAAGGGCTGCCATCACTGGTTTGGAACACCAAGTTCACATCCCCCAAGTCCTGTAGCCATTGGGAGAATTCTTTCTAACTGGGACCACCAGTTCCCTTAATTATGGCTGAGAGAGAAATCATAAGCTGCTCTGTCCTGTTCTTCCATGTCCAGTTCTTACTTTAGTCATGTGGGTTGTACTCAGAACTCCATCTCTCTTTGCCACAGAGCCAGATATATTGTATGCATTTATTGAGACCACTTTTAAGTTAAGCTTTAAATCTTTAAGTTCACCTGAATGATTTGGGGAAAAATAGCAACATCTCCAAGAAAATACAACTATCTAATATTTTCGGCATACCTCTCAACCTCATAGAGCAAGAAATCTGGACAAAGCCATAAATAAAAGTGGAAAAAAGGCCCAAAAAGAGGGACAATTTTTAAATATTGCCTTACAAACTTAAAAAGTTGATAGAATAACAGGTTTTGCATTAGCAGGAATTTTCTGAATTGTATGAAGTCTGAAATTCAAATGTCTGCCATTATTTTCTAACTTCAGTCTTTAATGATTTGCCACTCATTTGCCAGAAAACAACAAATTTATGAAAAACAGACCAAAAATATGAGGCAAACAACTTGGACATTCTGCAAAAATCTGTACAGTTGAGAGGTATGATTTTCAGAAAGTACTGGTATCCTACATTCCAGGTTAAAAAGGTAACTTTACTATTAAAAATGAAGTTGTACAGAAATAACATGATGACTAGGTTGCATAGCCATTGCATTGTATTATCTGATCTTGAGGCTATAATGAATGATTTTTGGGATGTAGACATGTAAACATAAAGTGACTGTAAAGCTCCAGACTAAAGGTCAACACACACATAACATAACATGGGAAATGTCAGAATACAAGTCTTTTATAATAGTCAAATAAAAAAATACTATAAATATGGCTGTAAGGTCCATTTCAAATCACAATAAAAAGCAAGATGTTTGTAGTGCATGGAATATTGCAATTAGGATCTGAAATCAAGGAAAAAAGGCTTGCTAAGGACGTTTCTGATATCAGAAAGGTGTTCAGCCTTTTATTAAGCACCCCTCAATGATGTTAAGCTTTAGTTTCATCCTAGAACATTAACTGCAGCAAGTATCCAGAAAGAGCAATTATGTGCATAAGGAGCCATGCATTCTTATGTATCACTGTGATTCAGAGAGAGAAATATAAAAGGACAGAACATGCATATAAAATGCATAAA
Organism: Protopterus annectens; assembly: GCF_019279795.1. Classification (NCBI taxonomy): domain Eukaryota; kingdom Metazoa; phylum Chordata; order Ceratodontiformes; family Protopteridae; genus Protopterus; species Protopterus annectens. The sequence continues at coordinate 1,486,758,721 of NC_056741.1, read as the reverse complement.
GAACCCTACACTTATGTTAATAAGTTTAACAGCACCATATTAGTTTGGGGTTACTTGAGTTAGGTGACAAATTAATTAGGATACTGAGGACATTTTAACATAATAAAAAATATTAGAAATATTGCAAATTATTAAGAGCAGTTGAAAATGAGGTACGAGTATTGAGTTCACTTCATGAAATGTTTGCTTTTTTCATATGATAGGTAAATTACTGTAAGCTGCCCTTTCTAGATGGGAATTAATTACAGCAACAGTGAAAAGTATTAGTGATCACTGAGAAAATTCCTTATTTTGGTGTTTAGTGATTGTGCAATCATGGTAGAAATACGGTGATTGAAGCACTGAAGTGACAAGGATACTTTCTAAGAACACCATGTGTCTTTACTGGGAGATTTCTGAGTGCCACCATTATTATTATGATTACAAGTGGTAGGGTCAAATAAAAGGATGGATGTATTAACAACATGTTTTCCTTAGTATTGTCAATATATTCATGATTGTTGAAATATTACTTCAGCTCTCCCTTACATGGCTAAACTCTACATGTGTATATAATTATGGGGGTTGTGTCACATAACTTTTTTCTCCATAGTATGGCAAGTCAAGTGTTACTTGACTGATGATTAAATAAAATGTTTTTGTACATGACATTTTACACGGTCAGCAAGAAAAACAGTGATAAAAGCAAGTTCATGAATTACAAAGGAGATATAATACACACAGATACATTTTTTCCAAGGAATGTAGACAGTATGAAAAATCTATTATGTTTCACAAGCAGGCTTCATTAGCATATGACGTGTTACATCATGTCTCATTTTATTTCATTATGAAATTAATTTAGGCTTATTTGTAGTCCTCGTGCATTAATGTAATGGCTGCTATGAATCACAGCTTGGCTACATTAACTTGTGGACAGTGCAGACAGCAGAAAAAACATTTAAGCAGTAACTACAAATACCAGTCATATTATATGGATTGCATGTATATACAAATACGAGGGACAAAACAGACACTAGAAGAATGAAAAGAAACCGCAACAGTGTCAACAGATACAGAAATGGCTGTAGTGCTCACATTACAGAAAGGAAGCACCATTAATATGGATATGATATGGCAATTACAGCAAGGAGAATATGTCTATGATATCCAGAAAAAGACAAGAATTATAGTAGATTAAAATGTGTACGAAGAGCAGAAGAAATATTTAAGAACAAAAGGGGAATTACATTTTTTTAATAACAGAGAGAGTTTATTTGGAGAGGACCCTTCAATACAGATAATGTGACAAGCAGAACAGAATTAAGGAAAGAATATAGTGATTAATGGCAAGGGATATTATTAAAAATTTTGTTTTAAAGAAAGCAACAAAATAAAAATATATGTATAAGAGTGGATGCAGAAAATATATACTAAATAACTGACTATTATTAAATAAGTGTAAAGGTGTGATGATAGGAATAATCTGCATGATATATTCAGATCATACTTATTTTACAATGCAGGCAAAAAATACTGGAATGGAAACTGAGTAAAATAAATAAAAAATAAAAATAATGCCTTGAACATTACTTAGAGAAGGAGTTTAATGGAGGACTGAAATAGGTTGTGGAACCAAAAATTATTATTACAAATGAATGTTTTCACATATGAACTAAGAAATGAACAAAGATTTACATTGCAGTTAACCAGAAAACTGGGGAAAACAGAAAACAATGAGTACATTAATTATTTGAAGTAATGTATTAAACAAACCAATAATATGTCATAGAAGCCACATTTTTCTCTACTGTCCTTAGGAAACAAACTTATTCTTCATCTAGAAGTGCAACCTTGAGAAACTTGATAAACGTTGTTGAGGTAGAGGCTTGTAACATAGCAAACATGTTCCTGCCAGCTGCTGAAAGGTTAATGAGTGTTACAAATATCTTGGTGTCCACAAGAAGGTAGCCACATGTGGGCTGTACATATCTAATTGGATCCTTAGCATGTTACATTCTCCTAATCAACAAGGAACTTGTTTGACTCTTGTTTGGTCAGACTATGATACAGTATGCGCTCTCTGTGTCTTCCTTATTGCCTCCATCCACTGCTTTGTGCTACAGGATGAGAGCTACCAGTGCTGCGCAGAAGCAGCCACTGATGAGCAGTTTATGATGTGAGAAAAAGCACTTTACAATCCATAATACTGATATTTACCTTGAGGGTTGGACTGCTGCAGAGTTTAGCAGGCAGGTGTAAAAGGTGTTCCATATATAACTTTGAATTGTGCCATTGTTTTCAGATGTCATTACTGTGTCTTTGGGATGTGTGCTTTCATTTGCATCTCATTATGCAATCATTTGCCTATATAATATGGCACGCATTGCCACTCACTGTGATGCTGCAAAGTATGCATCTTTGAATCGCCACCCACCCTGCACATCACTACCAACCACACTCACTTTCACTCTTCATATTGAAATATGATTTCAGGGCAGTTTGGTAAAATTCTTTCTCTTTCAGTTTGTTACATAGCAACACCATGCACTATACTGAACAGTTTATTAATCTGAAACTGAGTAAGACCCACATGGGTCAAGTACCTGCTTTCATAAATGGCCTGAATGATTAGTTTAGGTTACAAAATCAGGTGCAAAATCGATACAAGTTTAAATGAAGGGACCGGACCCTTTCAGGATTGCACTCATTAGCATTTCATACCTCTAAACTTGTGCACTATAATACCACAGAGACTTTTCATACATCTCTTTTGTTTGATGTTTTTCTGCATTCATTTTCAGAGACTGGAATAATATATGGCAATCTGCAACATATGTACCACCTTATTTTCTAGTGTTCTGATTTGTGGCGTATTCTCCAAATTATCAGACAGAGAGAAATCATGTTACTCGGCATAGAGGAGGGATGAAAGGTTTTAAATACCTATAAATAAATTCAGTGAGTAAATCAGTTTACATTACATTTTCTTGATGGCTGAATGAAACAATAAGCCCATCTTCTGATGTCCTAGGCTCTCCTGAATGCCTCTATAGATTAGAGGAATTGTTGTAGGATGGAATTAAGACAGTCATGCAAAGTAAGATACTGGTGACAGAGGGACAAAAGAAAAGACGATATACAGAGGAATTTGAACAAATGGAGTCTACGCTGGTCAAATTCAAAAGGAAACAGAATAGAAGAAATAAGACTGAGAAGTCAGCGAACAAAAGGAGATAACCATAAATACTCTAAAGCCAAATCTACTGGGCTGCAGAACTTGAGTTATGGTGCAGTGAAATTAGAGGACTCTGTAATTAGAAGCTTGGTAAGAAGGTTTGTGGTCAATGAGGGATAAAGTGAGATAACAAAGACAGACACAGTTGATGACAGACAGAAGAGAAGAATGAAGGGATAAGAGAAAAACCTGGGGGTTATCCCAAGAAACTTCCATGGGTGCATCACGTGCACCTATATATATGCAGGGCATGTTTATGGCATACCTGGAAAATATCATGATTTCTGCTTCACCCACACGCTGTATCTATAAGCCATGGATAAACTGTCCAGAAATCTTGATGACGGTCATCTAATTTGGAGATCATCTGAGGGAATTTGTGCAATATTTGAAAGAAAACAAATAAGGGATTGAATTAACAGTTAATTATTCAAATTATTTCTTCCTTTTCTAGATGTATTAGCCTCTAAATCCAGTGATGTTACTATTACTATAACATCTTTGCATAGGAAAAAATCTAGTAAGAACTTTCTGCTTTAGATGCCCAGTTGTCCCCCACAGAATATCATATATGTTGTTGTTGTTGTGTCTTTCGGCTTTTCCCATTTAGGGGTCGCCACAGCGGAACTCTGGTCTGCTAATGATTGGTAGTTGATTTTTACGTGCCGAGTTACCAGCCCTGATGCACAACCTTCAACGAAGGTACGCCCATTCACGCATGTCTCCACGCAGAAGACGCTCTAGCTGAGAATCGAACTGGACAGCATCTTACTGTGAGGCGACAATGCTACCACAGCACCACCACCGCAAGCTATCATATATACAAGGTCAGAATTGCTGGAGCCATGCAAGACTCTAAGCCAGTCACAAGCGGTGTCCCACAGGGCTCAGTCCTGGGACCCCTCTTGTTCAGCATTTATTTTTCTGAGGTGAAAGCAAACATAGGAGGATTGTGGCTGACAAAGTTCGCAGATGACTGCAAACTGGGCGCCATAATTGATACTCCAGCGGACACAAGCATCCTTCAGAGAGGCCTCATAGAAATGGATAATTGGTGCCAGAGCCATGGCCTTAAACTGAACGCCAAAAAATGTATAGTCATACCCTTTGGGAAAAACAAGGTACCCAAAAATTACCACATAGGTGGTAATCCATTAAGTACGGAAGAGGTAATCAGGGACCTAGGGACCCAAGTTGACAGTAACCTCTCATTTGACACTCACATGGCCAGAGTGGTTAGGAAGACCTTCTATATTGCCCACCTTATCATGAAGGGATTCACATCTAGATCAAGAGAATTCATTGTGCCCCTGTACTCTTCTCTTATCAGGCCCATTATTGAGTACAATGCCCCATTTGGGATGTATCTTATCCGACACTTGCAACAGTTGGAAAGACCCCAAAAGTTCCTCACCAAGAGGATAAAGGGTCTCAAACATATGTCATATGCTGCCCGGCTGAAGAAACTCCAGCTCTATTCAGTCGCATACCGACTACTCAGAGGTGATCTATGCCTGACGTACAAGGCCATGTCCAATCCGGAATTAATGGACATGCTCCACCTCAGAAAATCCAAATCCATCAGAGCCATGAGAGCAAGAGGGACAGTTTCATAACCCAGAGGCTCCCTACACTCTGGAACAGAATCCCAGTCCATGTTAGGCAGAGCTCCTCACTGACTCTCTTCAAGAGAAATCTTGACGAGTGGATGGGAGATTGTAGGTTTACCCTGGGTGTCATCTCTGTGTCACTACTAGATAGAGGCACAGTAAACTAAACCCTAAATGGGCATAGTATTCTCATCCTAAGGGGTGGTGAAAGCCACACACACTCTGGCTAGGCTTATAAATGCCCTAGGGCAGATAGCCTAGTACGAACCTATGAACCTATCACATTCTAAAATTGCAATTCCTAAGAGTTCCAAATGTGTATAGAACACAAACAAAACTTAGTAACCAAGAAAAGTTTTACCAACCACCCAGGCAAGGCTCCAGATACAGCTTGTACTTTTTAGCGCTTTTGTTCTTTAATATAAAAAACACGAACTTCATCAGAAAATACAAGTCAAATTAGAAAAGCAGTTTAAAAAGAGACCCAAATAACTCACGACTGAATATTACCTATCTTTAAATAGGTGGTTGTTGTCACAAAGGAAAATATGTTAACTGAAATTTAAAGTACAAGTAAAAGAATAAAAAATAAACTAATTTTGTATAAAGTATAAAAACTAATAGCGTAACCTTTGCATAAGTAAAAAAAAAACTTTATATTTGTGTGTTCATTAAGTCCAGGATTGTGAGAGGCTCTAAGCCGTGCCCTGGCCCAGCAATCAAGGAGCCTCAGTCTTCACCATTAACACCGGAGAGGGTGTCTCATATGAAAGGAAAGGATAACAAATACACACAGTAAAGTGCAATTTCCCTTAAGAGCACATAGAGATCACAGTCAGTCTGGGGCTGGTTGCTCCCTTGCTCCCCAGGTCCCCAATAAGACTCCCCTCTGGCACAGCTATAGGGTCCAGATCCCAGCCTAGCTGGGCAAGCTAAAATCTCCAGCACCATCTCTATCCAACTAGTGCTTTGTGACCCTGCCCAAGTAGCTGACACACACACACTTTAAGATAAGAGGTTCTACAACCACACAGACACTTCTGGGGGAGACTGGCACAGGTTCTCCAGCTGTACCCCTTTTACCTGGACTATAGTGCAGTAATTACTGCCACCACCCAGCTAATATCTATCAGCTTTTCAAAGGCCCTTAAAAGGGTGTCCAATTATTACTGTGCAATATTATTATCCATTTGGTAGATGTAACTAAACAAAGCTTATTTGGAGTAACCTGGACAGTAAACTCTATAAATATGCAATGTACTCTAGAGCTTAACTTATCTCTACACAAACCAGCCACAATTAAAAGGTTTTAAAATGTTTAATAATAAATAATTAAAACCACAAGACAATACTTTCTACTACACAGTGCTAGTCAAAAGTTCAGAGATCATATAGAAATACTTAAAATAAATCAGTAGTACAGTGCTGACATCACAGAAAAACAGTCTAATATTTCTAGCTTCTAGCTATCTACAAGAAAACACACTTCTAAAATAACTTACTTACATAGAGCAACAGGCAGTGCTATGAGGTGGATAGTCAGGCAAAATGCTTAATAATCTCTGGTTCTCACTGTTTAAATTAAAACTGCAGTTCTGCTAAAACATTACATAATCTGTAACACTTTTCTGGTGTTCCCAGGGTGACAGAAACTGCATTTATATTCTTTTATACTTAGAGCAATAAAGGACATTCCACATGTAAATTTTGGTCATTAACTTTAGCCTTAAAACAGTAGGCAGGAAGCCTTCATCTAGCCGGACTGGAGCTGACGTGTAAACATGAAAAGGCAGTGATGAAATAATTTTAATTACAAAGGACCAACACAAAATGCTTGACTTAGCTTTCTTTACAGCAGATGGCAATGTTGCCACATTGTTTTAAGTTAAAAATTTCGCATTTACAAATGATAGAATTATCTGCACAATTCTATCTGGTTAAGCTGGCAGCCTTCACCCTTCTCTACCAGTCTTCAGACCCCCCCCCCCGAGAACTCATGCTAGTTTTCCAAGTGACCCTTGAGAAATGTCGCTAGAGAAGGTTAGGTCTGAGGTTACCTCACCCCATTCCCTGCCTTGAGAGCCCATCTACATTGGCATTGCTACTCCCATTGGGGGGTGCTGCAATGACATATATGCTTGCCACCCCAGGCTCCATCTTAGCAACTTGGCATTTTGCTGGCTGGCTCTGTTTAACCATATTAGGGAGTAGTGATCTGTCATAACAGTGAATTTTCCTTCCATACAGATAAGGCTGAAGGTTCTGCAGTGCCCACATTATGGCTAGACATTCCTTTTCTACATCTGCATAGCATTCCTCCCTGGGTTTGAGCCTACGACTGAGATAAACCACTGGGTGCTCTTCTCTCTCTGAAGAAATCTGGCTAAGTACAGCCCCCACCCCATGGTTTGAAGCATTCCACCTGAACAACAAATTATTTGCTATAATTGGACTGGCTAGCACAGGGGGTCCTCCCAAATTTTCTTTAAGCTTCTGGAATGCCTGCTCATATGCTGGGGTCCACACTGCCTTATCTGCCCCATTCTTCCTTGTCAGGTCTGTGAGGAGAGCAGTTATGGCACTATAAATGGGGACAAACTTTCTGTAGTACCCTGCTGTCCCTAAAAATGCCCTCACCTGCTTTTTAGTAACAGGTGCAGGCCATGCCTGATTGGCTTCCACTTTGGCAGGTTCTGGCCTTATCTTACCACTCCCCACTCTGAGTCCTAGGCAGGGGACCTCTGCCTTACCTAACTGACATTTGCTTGGCTTAATAGTCAACCCTGCCCTCTGTAGTCTGCCCAGCACCTCCCTGACATGCTAAAGGTGCTCTGGCCAGAAATGGCTGTAGATGGCAATATCATCTAGGTAAGCAAGGGCAAACCCTCCTGCTCCTGCTAGGATATGATCTACCAGCCTCTGGAAAGTCACTGGGGCATTCTTCATCCCAAGGAGCATTTTGTGAACTCATACAAGCCAAAAGGAGTCACAAAGGCTGACTTCTCTTTAGCACTGGGAGTCAAGGGCACCTGCCAGTAATGCTTGGTAAGATCATAGGTTGTAAGATACTTAGCCCCGCCCAGCTGCTCTAGGGCCTCATCTGTCCTAGGCATGGGATAAGCATCTGACTCTGTGTGACTATTTAATTTTCTGTAGTCCACACAGAACCTGGTGCTGCCATCCTTCTTTGGCACCAGCACCACTGGGGAGGCCCAGGGACTGTTGGACTCTTGAATAACCCCTAGTTCCAACATCTCCTGTACCTCCTCCTTCAGGGTTTGTTTGACTCTCTCAGACACCCTATAAAGGGCTTACCTAATAGGCCTTTGGGGTTCTGTATCCACCTGGTGCTGCACCAGATGGGTGCACCCTGGTTGCCCAGTGAACATGTCCCAAAATTCCTGGAACACTGCTTGGATTTCTCAAACCTGGGTAGGAGATAGTTGCTGGGACATTACTACCCCTTCCACTGAAGTGTCAGCCCGAACCTGACTGAGGAGATCAGTCCCAAGATTTCCCTCAGACCCCTTCTGCAATCCACTGCAAATGCTCAGCACAAGGGCCTCCCTATCATGGTAAGGTTTCATCATGTTAACATGGTACAATTTGTGCCCCTGCCATCTGCCTAGCAGTTCCACCCTGTAGTTCATCACTTACCTTTCTTATTACCTTGCAGGGTCCCTCCCAAGCTGCTTGCAGTTTGTTGTGTCTAACAGGAATGAGAACCATTACCTGCTGCCCCACAGAATACTCTCTAGATCAAGCATTCCTGTCATACCACACCATATTCTGTTGTTGGGCTTCTGCCAGGTTCTCCTGGGCCAAGCCCATGAGTTCCCTGAGCCTTTTCCTGAGGTTTAGGATGTATGCCACTACAGACTCCTTGTAAGACTCGCACTCACCTTCCCACTCATCTCAAATTAAATCTAGTGGTCCCCTCACCCTATGCCCATACAGCAACTCAAAAGGTGAAAACTTGTGGATTCCTGGGGAACATCTCTGTAAGCAAACAGATGGGGCAAATATTTGTCCCACTCCCTCTTAAACTGATCTGCAAATGCCTGTAGCATGGATTTGATTGTAGAGTATAACCTCTCAACAAGACCATTATCTGGGGATGGTAGGGGGTGCTCTTCATGTGCTTCACCCCACAGGACTTCCACAGATAAGCCAGCAGGTCTGACATGAAATTGGCACCTCTGTCAGTTAGCATTTCCTTTGGGAAACCTACCCTGCTAAAAATCTCTAACAAAGCATTTGCCACCTTCTCTACCTCAATGGAGGAAAAAGCTACTGCATCAGGGTATCATGTAGCATAATCCAGTACCACTAGGATATATTTTTTTTCCTGTGGAACTTGGGGTACTCAGAGGACCCACAATATCCATAGCTACCCTCTGCAATGGCTCCTTAATCACAGGCAAAGGCATCAAAGGAGCTCTTACCTTATCTCCTGTCTTGCCTACATTTTGGCACTGCTCACACGTCCTGCAGTACCCTGTTTCATCTCTGGAAATTCCAGGCCAGTAGAAGTTTTTCATAATACGCCTCTTTGTACGTTTTATGCCCATATGACCTGCAAATGGGATATCATGGGCTATGGCTAGAAGAGCCAGATGGTAGGCGCTAGGCACTGCCAACTGCTGTACTTTCTCACCTTCTAGCCTGCATCAGGGTCTCTGTATAGTAACCCTTTGTCCCAGTATGCAGATCCCCCCTTTCCTTAAGAATCAGGTGCCTCCCTAGCTACCTGCCTCAGGCCTTGCAATGTAGGGTCTGAGAGCTGAGCCTGTCTCAATTCTCTCCTTGTAACCCTTTCCAGCTCCCCTTCTACAGGAAGTCTGGCATCCTCTGACAATGGTGCCTTACTGTCAGCCTGGGTACTACTACTCACCTCTACCTTTGCAGTCACTCTGTCCAAGGGACCATCAGTACCCACAAGCAGCTATGGCTCACATTCAGTCTCACTGCTACTGCATAGCATCCTCCCTGAATCAACCACCTCACCAGTCCTGGCTGCAAGTATGCAGTCACTCTGGGTCTCCCCAGGCTACCAGACTTACATGTTTGTCTCCAAGCCTGACTGTGTGTAACTGCACAAGCACAGGGTACTGCACTATCAAACTCATTCCCTATCAGGACATCTGCATGTATATCCTCAAGATCACCTACTTGCTGGCTTCCTTTTCCACCCTCCCAGTCAAGGTGAACCCTAGCCAAAGGTATTTGGAATGGGATCCCTCCTAAGCCCTGACTAGAGTAGACTGCCAAGGCAAGTAGTGCTCCTCTGCAACCATTGCAGGCTTTACAATGGTTATATCAGAGGGTGTGTCTCTCTTGGCAATGACCTCTTTGCCATTCACTACAATAGGATATAGCCTCTGGTGGTAGTTTGGTACCCTTGTTGTCCCAAGAGAACCTACTATTGGCATTTTGTCTTTCCCACTTACTGGCTCCCTCACCTTTGGTTCCCCACTTTGCCTCTGTCGACACCTGAATGCCACATGGCCCCACTGGTTGCATTGAAAACATTTAACCGTAGCTCCTAGATGTGTACCTGGGCGAGTGGCTTCCCCTGCTACTGGCAGATTCTGTTGTGGCAGTCTGTGCTTCCCACCAAGCAGTACTGGGTGTCCTCTTCCTGTGCAGGGCTGCCCTGCTTGCCAGGTATAGGTCTCCCTTCTTCCCCAACTCATCTGAAATAGCACATTGTCTATCAGCTAAACAGATCCTCATGTCCTCAGGCAAAGTGCTAAGGGCTTGTTCCCTCACCAAAAGGTCTACCAGCCCTTCAAAAGAGGTGACCTGACATCCACTCACCCACCTATGGAAATAAGAGCTCAATTCAGCAACATATTCACACACACTTTCATCTGCCTTGCATCTATGCTCATGAAACTTTAAACAGTTCTAAAAGACATGCAATGTCAGACATTTTAGCTAATGCAGTTGCAGCTTTACCATGGAGTAAGGGGGTCAGGAACTGTACCCAAAGCCCTTGGTCAACTTCATACTGTTTACAATCCCTCTCAAACATATGACTGAAACTATCAAAATTATCCCCCTTTTTAAACTGCAGAAAAAATTTACTGACCTTTTTGCTTCTGGGGTTCAGTTACTCCCTTTCCCATTACATCCATGACTCTGGAGAAGAGTCAGCATCTCCTTTTCATGCTGACTCTGTCTTTCTTGTTCCTTAGCTTGCAGACTTAACAGTTTCTCCTCCTCCTCAGCCTGTAGATGCCTCAGTCTCTCAGTTGCTTCTAATTCCAAATGCCTGGCCTCCAACTCAAGTCTCTTTAGCTCCAGCTGGATTTGTAAGTCCACTGCAGCAAGGTTGAGCTTTCCATTCTCCGAGGGAAATATATCTACACTGCCAGTCTGATTGTGCTCCTGGTTGCTGTTTTCTGATGCAGCTGTAACCAAGGCTGCAATCAGGTCTGTTTTAGTCAGGTTTCCATGCACCAGTCCCCTAGTCTGGCATATCTCCACCAGCTGGTTCCTTGTCAGCTTTCCATACTCCTCTGCTGACATGCTGCCTGCTCACCATGACTAACTAAGCTAACAAAAGAAATAAAACTATTGCGATCTCAACTCTGAGTATTCACTGTGTGGCTGTTTTAGAGTACAAAACACCTTCAAAGCTCACTGTACAAAAGCTATAGAATTCACTCTACCCACACCACTACAAGCCAATTAATATGTTCCAGCTAATTAATATGTGATGTGGATATCCCACCACTGCCAAAACATTAATATGAGGATATCCCAACCACTGCCACCAATTAATATGTAATGTGGATATTCCAACCACTGCCACCAATTAATATGTGATGCCCGTTCCCTGGCCCAGCAATCAAGGAGCCTCAATCCTCACCATTAACACCAGAGAGGGCATCTCAGATGAAAGGAAAGGATAACAAATACACGCAGTGAAGTGCAATTTTTCTTAAGAGCACACAGAGATCACAGTCAGTCCGAGGCTGGTCGCTCCCTTGCTCCCCAGGTTCTCAATAAGACTCCCCACTGGCACAGCTATAGGGTCCAGATCTCAGGCTAGCTGGGCAAGCTGAAATCTCCAGCACCCTCTCCATCCAACCAGTGCTTCGTGTCCATGCCAAGTAGCTGACACACACACACTTTGAGATAAGAGGTTATACAACTACACAGACACTTCTGGGGAAGGCTGGCACAGGTTCTCCAGCTGTGACCTCTTTTACCCAGACTATACAGTAGTAATTACTGCCACCACCCAGCTAATATTTATCAGCTACTCAAAGGCCCTTAAAAGGGTGTCCAATTATTACTGTGCAATCTTATTAAGCAATTGGTAGATGTGACTAAATATTCAATGTTTGTTTGGAGTGACCTGGACTGTTAACTCTATAAATATGCAATGTACTCTAGAGCTTAATTTATCTCTACACAAACCAGCCACAGTTAAAAGGTTTTAAAATATTTAATAATAAATAATTAAAACCACAAGATGGTAGGCACTAGGCACTGCCAACTGCAGTACTCTTTCACCTTTTAGCCCTCCCTTAGGGGTCCACTCTCTGTATAGTAATCTTTTATCCCAGTATACAGATTCCCCATTTCCTTGAGAAGGACTTGCAATGTAGGGTCTGAGAACTGAGCCTGTCTCAATTCTCTCCTTGTAACCCTTCCCAGCTCCCCTTCTACAGGAAGTCTGGCAACCTCTGACAGTGGTACCTTACTGTCAGCCTGGGTACTACTACTCACCTCTACCTTTGCAGTCACTATGTCCAAGGGACCATCCGTATCCACAAGCAGCTGTGGCTCCCATTCACTCTCACTGCTACTGCATAGCTTCCTCCCTGAAGCAACCACTTCATCCATCCTGGATGCAAGCATGCAGTCTGTCTGGGTCTCGTGGCTACCAGACTTACATGCTTGTCTCCAAGCCTGAATGCGTGTAACTGCACAAGCACAGGGTACTGCGCTATCAAAATCATTCCCTATCAGGACATCTGCATGTATATCCTCAAGCTCACCTACTTGCTGGCTTCGTTTTCCACCCTCCCAGTCAAGGTGAACCCTAGCCAATGGTATTTGGAATGGGATCCCTCCTAAGCCCTGATTGGAGTAGACTGCCAAGGCAAGTAGTGCTCCTCTGTAACCATTGCAGGCTTTACAATGGTTATATCAGAGGCTGTGTCTCTCTTGGCAATGACCTCTTTGCCATTCACTACAATAGGATATAGCCTCTGGTGGTAGTTTGGTACCCTTGTTGTCCCACAAGAAAACCTACTATTGGCATTTTGTCTTTCCCACTTACTGGCTCCCTCACCTTTGGTTCCCCATCTTGCCTCTGTCGACACCTGAATGCCACATGGCCCCACTGGTTGCATTCAAAATATTTAACCGTGGCTCCTAGATGTGTACCTCGGCTAGTGGCTTCCCCTGCTACTGGCAGATTCTGTTGTGGCAGTCTGTGCTGCCCACCAAGCAGTACTGGGTGTCCCCTTCCTGTGTAGGGCTGCCCTGTTTGCCAGGTATAGGTCTCCCTTCTTCCCCAACTCATCTGAAATAGCACATTATCTATCAGCTAACCAGATCCTCATGTCCTCAGGCAAAGTGCATAGGGCTTGTTCCCTTACCAAAAGGTCTGCCAGCCCTACAAAAGGGGTGACCTGACATCCACTCACCCACCTATGGAAATAAGTGCTCAATTCAGCAACATATTCACACACACTTTCATCTGCCTTGCATCTATGCTCACAAAACATTTTCCTATACATTTCAGGTTTTAGCTTAAACAGCTCTAAAAGGCATTTCTTTACAGCAGTATAATCAAAACATGCAACGTCAGACATTTTAGCTAATGCAGTTGCAGCTTTACCATGGAGTAAGGGGGTCAGGAACTGTACCCAGAGCCCTTAGTCAACTTCATACTGTTTACAATCCCTCTCAAACATATGAAAGAAACTATCAAAATTATCCCCATCTTTAAACTGCGGAAAAAATTTACTGACCTTTTTTGCTTCTGGGGTCCAGTTACTCCCTTCCCCATTGCCTCCATGACTCTGGCGAAGAGTCAACATCTCCTGCTCATGCTGCTTCTGTCTTTCTTGTTCCTTAGCTTGCAGACGTAACAGTTTCTCATCCTCCTCAGCATGTAGATGCCTCAGTCTCTCAGTTGCTTTGAATTCCACATACCTGGCCTCCAACTCAGGTCTCTTTAGCTCCAGCTGGATTTGTAAGTCCACTGCAGAAAGGATGAGCTGTCCATTCTCTGAGGGAAATATATCTCCACTGCCAGTCTGATTGTCCTCCTTGTTGCTGTTTTCTGATGCAGCTGTAACCAAGGCTGCAATCAGGTCTGTTTAGTCAGGTTTGCATGCACCAGTCCCATAGCCTGGCATATCTCTGCCAGCTGGTTCCTTTTCAGCTTTCCATACTCCTCTGCTGACATGCTGCCTACTCACCCTGACTAACTAAGCTAACAAAATAAATAAAACTATTGTGATCTCAACTCTGAGTATTCACTGTGTGGCTGTTTTAGAGTACAAAACACCTTCAAAACTCACTGTACACAAGCTACAAGATTCACTCTACCCACACCACTACAAGCCAATTAGTATTTGCCAACTAGTTAATATGTGATGTGGGTGTCCCACCACTGCCAGTTAATATGAGGATATCCCAACCACTGCCACCAATTAATATGTAATGTGGATATCCCAACCACTGCCACCAATTAATATGTGATGCCCGTTCCCTGGCTCAGCAATCAAGGAGCCTCACTCCTCACCACTACCACCAGACAGGGCATCTCATATGAGAGGAAAGGATAGGATAACAAATACATGCAGTAAAGTGCAATTTTTCTTAAGAGCACACAGAGATCACAGTCAGTCCAGTGCTGGTCACTCCCTTGCTCCCCAGGTCCTCAATAAGACTCCCCACTGGCACAGCTATAGGGTCCAGATCTCAGCCTAGATGGGCAAGCTAAAATCTCCAGCACTGTCTCTGTCCAACCAGTGCTTTGTGTCTGTGCTAAGTAGCTGACACACACACACACTTTGAGATAACAGGTTATACAACTACACAGACACTTCTGGGGAAGGCTGGCACAGGTTCTCCAGCTGTGCCCCTTTTACCCAGACTATACGGTAGTAATTACTGCCACCACCCAGATAATATTTATCAGCTACTCAAAGGTCCTTAAAAGGGTGTCCAATTATTACTGTGCAATATTATTATCCAATCGGTAGATTTGACTAAATAGTGAAAACTTATTTGGAATGACCTGGACAGTAAACTCTATAAATATGCAATGTACTCTAGAGCTTAGGTTTATCTCTACACAAACCAGCCACAGTTAAAAGGTTTTAAAATATTTAATAATACATAATTAAAACCACAAGACAATACTTGCTACTACACAGTGCTAGTCAAAAGTTCAAAGATCACACAGAAATACTTAAAATAAATCAATAGTACAGTTCTGACATCACAGAAAAACACTTAGTCTAATATTTCTAGCTTCTAGATATCTACAAGAAAACACACTTCTAAAATAACTTACTTACATAGAGCAACAAGCAGTGCTGTGAGTTGGATAGTCAGATAAAATGCTTAATAATCACCGGTTCTCACTGTTTAAATTGAAACTGCAGTTCTGCTAAAACATTACATCATCTTTTACACTTTCCAGTTTTTCCCAGGCTGACAGAAACTGCATTTACACATTACATCATATTTTACACTTTCCTGGTGTTTCCAGGCTGACAGAAACTGCATTTACATTCTTTTATACTTAGAGCAATAAAGGACATTCTACATGTAGATTCTGGTCATTAACTTTAGCCTTCATCTAGCCAGACTGGAGCCGACTTGTAAACATGAAAGGCAGTGATGAAATCATTTTAATTTCAAAGGACCAACGTGAAATGCTTGACTTAACTTTCTTTACAGCAGATGGCAATGTTGCCACATTGTTTTAAGTTCAACATTTCACATTTACAAATGTTAGAATTATCTGCACAATTCTATCTGGCTAGGCTGGCAGTGTTCGCCCTTCTCTACCAGTCTTCACAGTCACCACAAAAGTTCTCTGTATGAACAGAATTCAAAATGAAAAAAGTGAACTTCTTAAAGTCACTACATAAAACAGCATGTTAGGCAAGGGCGTTATTTGGATCTTTCTTGCATATGGCCAAGGTATGCTCATAGATTCTCCTTGACAAACATCTTATTGTCTTAACAATGTAAAAGCTTTCACAGGATGCCAAGTAAACTAACTACTTAATATTACAGTCAAATATTTTGTTTGCCAAAATGTAAATACACAGTGGTTTGAAATACACTGAAGAAGAATGACTGATGTACCTACATTGCTTACACTTGCCACAACTACTGGTGTCTAGCATATGCTGAGTGTATAAGCCGGAGGGGGCTGTATGTTCAAAGATGGATTTCAAATTGAACTGCTTTTTGTAGGAGAAAAAAGCTTAGGCTCCAATTACATTAATATGATCAGTGTTGCCAGTATAATTTTTCCAGTCGTTAGTGATGATGTCAGTAGAAATAGGGATAGGAAAACTTGCTGAAAGCAAACATGATTGGTAGATGTCGATACACTTCTGACACTGTTGACCAAAGAGAATGTTGAAGAAACATTACCTAGGATAAGTTGAGCTTTGTGGTCCATGAGTAATGAAACTTTGTTTTCAATGTCAACTAACCAGTTATGATCATAGCTTCTCTCGATGAAGAAATTCCTGAATTTGGCAGTTTCATCAAGACAAATTTAATTGTCTGTGGTCAATCTACTAAGCCTGATTAGCTGGCCCTTTACAACACCCTCTTCATAAATGATGGACTTAAACTGTCCCTTTGCAGGTAATGGCTAGCAAATGTTTCCTTCTTATAAATTTTACATGTAAAGGATGTTCGAGAGGCATCAAAGCTCAAATAAATGTCTAATTAATAGATGCTTTTACTGTAGCCACTGATCATAAACCTTAGGAAGTCCATACTGTTGTTAATATGTTCTACAAATAGTAGAAAATCATTATAGGTACATTTCCAAAGCAGGAACAAATTGTCAATGTATCTGCGGTAAAACAAAATGCAGTGAACACTTTGCAATCAGTCACCTGTATGTAAACAATGTATCTATTTATATAGCTCAGTATAACTCTACCTAACGGTATATCTCTATACAGAACTCTGTCTCACTCTCTATCTATATATATCTGTTGGTGTGGGGTTGAGGAGTGCTTGCTCCACTGAAAAAACACCTTTGTGGATCAATGTTTTTTTTCTTTGACCTTTTGCATTCAATGATTTATATTTTCACTTTTAGAAGTTGTTAGGCTCCCCATATATTAAAAACCAGAAAAAAGTCTGAAACTCAACAAAATAAAATCAAAAACACTAATAGGCGGCAGTGTGGTGCAGGAACAGTATTAGAACAAATGGACCAAGATTAAAATGCCAGTACTTTTTAAAAGAATGTGTAACGTTAAGTCCATCATCACTTCAAATTCAGGACTTCATCAAAATGAATGTATTCAAAACCAATTTGTCCTTATATAGTAAACCACCAACCATATCAATTAATTACACACAATTCCAGTCTTAAAATCATATATACCCATTCCATAAGTAATACCCTAAACTTAAATAATAAAAACTTCTACAAGATTAAAATGGAATTCCTCACTGATACATTGAAACTTAATATGAAAATCATAAAAGCTGTTAAATATTGCTTTTTTCATCCAAGACCATTCAAGCATTACTAAAATTTCTTAAAAAAAAAAAACATTTTAAAAAATGTATGTATAAATTGGCTGTGTAGCATTTTAAAAATGGTTTTATTGAAATGTGGTCATTCAAACCGGGATGAGTAAAGGCCTTTAATTTGAATTGCCAAAGCAGTTCTTTATTTTCTAATCTACTCTCCTGGTCTCCTCCCCTGTTATCTATTCCCACTTGTTCCAAGATACAAAACCTAAATTCATTAAGTGAATGTTCAGTTAGGGTGGGCTTGTAGACAGCATTATCAATATTCCTTTTTCTTATACTGAAACATGTATATATATTCTCTTTCTAAAAGTTCTCTCTGTTTTCCCCACATAAACAGTCACATTTGGTAAAGACTATAAATATACTATTCCCAAACTTCCACAATTCCCCTTTTTAAAATTAAGATTTGCTCTTAACATATTACCAACCTTAACAGCTCCAGCTGCATACATATACTGACATTAGTTATATATTTTACTGTACTTTACCTAATTTCCACTCCATTTTGAAGAATTATTTCTTTCATTCATACTATTCAGGTTACAACCTCTCAAATACAAATTTGGGGTCCATAGCTATGATTCCTGAAACAACTGGGTTAAATTTCAAAATATTTCCATTTCTGCTAATAATCTCTTTCCCTTTCTGTGAGGCATGATTAAAATTTTCTACCATTGCCTTATCAAATCTATTAATATCACAGCTGGGGGTATCTCTACCTCCCCTATCTAAACCTAGTTCCAGTAAATGTGTGTACGTCTTACCCAACTCTTCCAAAACCTCACTAGTAATTTTGTTAACCAATTAAGAAAGATATCCTCTATCTAAAAACATCTGCAACAATTTATCAAGTTCATGAATTACATCATCCTTATTTGAGGTCATCCTAGCAATTCAAATACATTAACCTAAACTAAACTTTTTTCTGTGCAAATGGATGTGTACTAAAAGATAAACATGAATTACTAGGTGGGCACTCTGTAAATTTTCAATTTTAAACCCTCACCAGTATATTTAACTGTAGAGCCCAAATAGTTAATATATTTCTTATTAAAGTTATATATAAACCTATGGAAGGAAGTTGTAATATTTAAATATTCAATACATTTTGAAAAATAATTTTTTGGCCCTTCCCACAAAATAAAAATGTCATCCTAGAACCATACATATAACTTAATAAAACTGAAAAAATTTTGAGAGCATTAATATACTCAGAGAGGAACACAATAATCTTCCCAAGACAACAGGACTAGGTTGGCATAAATGGAGGCACAGGCTGCCCTCAGTGCCACTCCTTTTATTTGTCTAAACATTTCATCCTCAAAATAAATAAAGTTGTTTTCCAACACCAAGGTAGTAAGTTCCATAATCAAATTTATTTGTTCTGTGCTCAAAATTACCAAAAGCTCCTAGACTATTATGAAATAAAGATAAACCCTCCTAAAATGGAATAGAAGGAAATAAATGCATTGCATTGATTTGCTAAGAAACCCACTGGAGAGGAAGCCATACATGGAGTCAATCTCCCCAAAAAATATGAGTCCTTTGTGAAATGAGTGTCCCTTTTAAATATAAATTTCAATTACCTATCAACATAAATAGCCAGTGGATGAGTTTTAGACCCACCAGCTGCTACCAGTGGTCTAAATGGTGGACATTCCAGGTTTTTATGAACTTTTGGTATCCCCAAAATAGACAATATAAAAGGTTTATTAACTTTGAAAAAAAAAATAAATGTGGTAGTAGACACCCTTCTAAAAATCAAAAGTTTTTCCAAAGCCATATCATTCTTGTGACATGCTATATTTACTTCATTCCTCAGGACAGCAATATAAGAACCACTGTCTTGAAGTATTTAAACATGGCACAAAAATAATTAATATAATCAAACAACACTACTTTCCCCTTATCTGGTTTCATAATTCAAATGTTTTTGGCACAAGTTATACTTTCCAAAATAACTCTTTTTTCCTTTGTCAAATTAGAAAACCTTCTACATTTTTTTATTAGCTAATTTATAAAATTCCTCCATATAAGCATACTCAAAAGCCTGTATAGCTGGATGCAATGGCGGGGGGGGGGGGGGTAAAAGGACTTTCCTTTACCACTTCATTTTCCAAAGTAGGACCCTTTTCTTTAGCATCAAAGGTGACTGCAAAGTTTAGTTTCTTAGTAAATAGTTTTAATGCTACCAAAATATCCAGAACATTAAAACATTTTGAGGGAATGAATTTTGATCCCTGTTCAAAAATGGAAACATTTTCCACTATAATTTGAGCCTTACTATAATCATAAATACTGCAGCTATTGAGGGAATCTATAATCCCAATAGAATGTACTCTTATACTATATTCTACTAAACTGCTACTAACCTGTTTTCAGCTCCTATCCCCTGTCAGCCCTCTGCATTCTTCTAATTTCACACACAGTGCCTTATGCCAGTGCCTCCTTACCTCTGAGCTAGTTCTCAGCTTCCCTAATAACTTTTTGCTGGCTTTCTTCCTTCTCCTTGCCTCTACCCACTCCGTTCAGCCTGCGGGCTCATTCTGCTCCCCTACCCTGTTCCCAATTCCCACCCAAACCCACTACTCCTACTTTGATTTCAACCACTCCCCACCCACTCAAGACAACCATGCAGTCAAAGCCTTCCCCTCTTTACCCCTCCTCCTGTTACCCACAGTTAACATTCCCCTCTTTACCCCGCCTCCTTTCACCCACAGTAATTAATATGTCACTAATTAAATACATCACACTTCCATTACCCCTCTCACCCCACAGCTCTTCTCTCTAGCTACAAAATCTTCCCATATTAAATTATCTTTTTCTAACCATGCTTTCCTTGCTGTTCCTAACACTTTGAGCCCTCATCTCCCTCCTACTACTCCTAACAACTTTATACCATGCCAGCTCCTATACCTCCAATCAGCTTCCACTCTCTACTCCTTACCATGCTCCCACACAAAACCATCTCCTCCCTCACACAAATAATCATTTCTTTTCCATCTCCTCCTCTCTGTTTCAGCTCAACCCTCTGTACCTTTTTAATCTTAAAATTATTTCCACTACCGCTAAGACACTTACTCTTAAATATTAGACCATCCAGAATACCCTAAATCCAAACCAAAACACACTAAAATAACTTCTAGCTAATAACCTTGTCTTAGGTGGAGACGTTCACCCCAACCCCAGACCTAAGCCACCCACAAATAACAATTACCTTCCTCTAACCTTTCATCCTCCTATAATACTCTTAAATTTTTCACACTCAATGTCCAGAGTCTCAACAACAAAACACATCAGTTTCAAGCATGGCTAAGTCATAACCAACCTGACATTGTAGCCATCTCTGAACATTGGCTCAAACCCCACATTTCTGACTCTGAAATTCTACCCTCTGGATTTCACATTCTTAGATGTGACCACCCAAAGAAAAAAGGCAGAGGCATTGCATTAATCTATTCCAATCTACTTGCCTTAATTCCCCTACCAAACCCCATTCCTAAATTTGCCAATGCAGAACTAACAGTTGGTCTATTAAAATGAATAATCACAAAAGCCTCTGTATCATCTCCCTTTACATCCCACCCAGAAATAACATCTCAACCCTTGAAGATGTACTCCAATGGGCCTCAGCTGAAATTAACCTTGAAACTTACATACAAGGCAATGTAAACATTGACTGGAATAAAATCAACAGTCCCATACCCTCCCTGTCCATTAACATCTTTAACTTTACTCAAGTAACCCACTCCATAACCAGACCCAATAAAACAAATCACCCAAGATCCACTCTTGACTGGATCTTAGTCACCCATCCAAAGAAAAGTACCAACTCTGGCACCATCCCTGACTCTATTAGTGACCACCTCCCAGCTTTAATTTACCATGCAACCACCTCCTAGCCACATCAACATCAATATATTCAGACCTGCAACCTTAGTAAATATGACCACAAAACCTTCTCTATCTCAATCAAATGAATTGGAACATTCTAAAAACCCTTCCACTCGATAAAGCCATAGACCACTTTAATTCTACTTTCCTAGACACTCTAAATTCCCTAGCTCCACCAAGGAAAAAAATAATAAAAACTATAACTGCCCCTTGGCTAATCAAAGAAACAAAGCAAATTATGCATCAAAGAGACAAATCCTGGGAGCTTTACCAAAAGAATAAACTTCCCAAAACCATTCTCCAATATACACAGCTCCATAACGTTGCAAGAAAACAAATCTTCAAAGACAAAAATAATCCTACTACACTAAGCTCCAGTCCAACCATCCCCAAAGCTCTAGGCTTTTTTGGAACTTCATAAACTCGATCCTCAATCCAGGCTCTAAAAATAACCCCTGTCCAGACCCAAGTAAATCTGACATTAAATTAGCCTCACTATTCGACTCTTTCTTTACAGACTCAATAGCCAACCTAACGAAAACATTTCCCAACAATGACTCATCTCTCCTACATTCCATCTCATCTAAGTCCACAAATAATTTCCCCCTCTGTGTTTGAGCTTATACCTTTCTCCACTAACTACATAAAAAGACTTCTATCCAAACTTAGCCCTTGCTCCAATGCACCTGACAACATCCCATCTTTCTTTCTCAAGTCTGCTGCCAATGGTATAGCTCTTCCAGTTACTATCCTAATTAACAGATCCAAAAAGGAATCTTATGTCCCTAAACTCTGGTGTTCCACCTTTATTCTTCCTCTCCACAAGAGTGGCAAAAACACTAACATTTCAAACTTCCGCCCTATAGCTCTTTCTCCAATCTCCAAAATCCTAGAAAAATGCAAGCACCTCCAAAATATGCCTTTTCTGTCTAAAAAACAACTTTTTACCCCTACCCAACATGGCTTCCAACCAAGACACCAGGACATAGCACCATAACAGCTCTACTCCCATTCTTGGAAACTGTCAATCAAGCCTGAGATTCTGGGAACTTAGTATCCACAGTGCTCCTAGATCTCTCTAAAGCATTCAGTGCTGTTTCCCATAAGCATGTTCTAAGTCACCTCTCAAACCTAAATCTCTCACAAAATTCTCTTTCCTGGTTCTCAAGATATCTGTCAGATAGATCTCAGGCTGTGAAATGAATAAAAGGCACCTCACCTTTCTTACCCACCCCTACTGAAGTACCACATGGGTCCATCCTCGGACTTGTTTGTTTGTGTCTTTCAGCTTAGGGGTCGCCACAGCGGAACTCCGTTCCACTAATAATTGGCAGTAGAGTTTTACGTGCTGGCTTGCCAGGCCTAACACACAACTTCAATGAAGGAACACCCATTCACGCATGTCGCCACTCAGAAGACGCTCTAACTGAGAATCGAATGGGCAACGTCTAACTGTGAGGCGACAATGCTACCGCAGCACCACCACTGCGGACGGTCCATCCTCAGACTAATTCTGTTTAATATCTTTATCAATAACTTTTACTCTGCTATTCTTAATGCCAAAGTCATCCAATATGCACATGACTCTACACTTATCTGCTGTGCCTCTAACCTCCCTGAACTCCTATCTAAAACTCAGACTGCCCTCTCAACTGCTGAGATCTGGATGCACCCACATCATCTATCTCTCAATGCTAACAAATCTAAAATACTAATATGCACACCTTCAAAGTCTTTCTCTTTTGATAAAACTTCCTTCTAAGTCCTTAGCCAAAGCAACTCTCCAATCAAAGTTGTTCCCTTTGCTAAACTACTCAGCGTAACTATAGATGACTACCTTAAGTTTGACATCCATATTCAGCAAAATATAAAGAAAACCCACCAAAAACTAGGCATGCTGTACAGGAACAACTACTTCCTCTCTACTTCTATCAGGCATACTCTGACCTCCTCTTACCTCCTTCCCTCCCTTCTGTATGGCGCCCCACTACTAACTAACCTATCCTTTTCCATCACTTCCAAACTTGATAGCTGTTATAACAAAATTTCTAAATTTGCCACCAAAGCCAAACATTCCATTCATCACTGTGTTACCCTCCAATCCCTCAACTAGTAAGAATTCACAAATTACCTGAACTTCCTCCAGCTCACTACAGCACACATATTTAATCCAACCAAATGCCCCGCTCTAACATCCTTCTCCCCATACACCCCAAACAGAACTCTCATATCTGAACACCAAAACTTAATTACTGTCCACAAACCTAAACGTCCTGCTGGACAACTTCTACTCTCCATTTCCTTAGGTAAGAAATGGAACTCTCTCCCTTTCACACTAAGGACAATGTCAAACACAAACAACTTCAAAAACTCAGCTTTACACCTACCTCTCCTCCATATGGAAATGTAACTGCATTCTTCCTACCTAGAACTCTTTAACAAAACCCCCTGGGAGGGTATCCTCCTGAGTTCCTAAGCACCTTATAGCTGGCTATAACCTTCTATAGCTAATTCCTATAGATCTCTCAGACTTTGTAAATATTGTAAATAGCTTTTGACTTTAACTGTGTGAATTTGTTAAAATGTATCTGCA
>NC_056741.1:1486692127-1486729627 GCF_019279795.1 Protopterus annectens | reverse complement strand
ACACACACACACACACACACACACACACACACACACACACAAAATACTATTTCCATGACTGTACACATCTTAATTTAAGTATTTGTAAAGCAATGGTCTACCAAACAGTCTCACCACCAACCCAGTAAAACAAGCACTTTTGCATGAGTGCTGGATTCTTCAATGTGTCTGTGTCAGATCTATTAGGGAATAAAGAACAGAATTAACTTCTCTGGCAAAGGCACAGATAGGTGCTGCAAAGAAGGATGGAGAAAGGTACGTGAAATATTAGGGAATGCTGCCCAAATGGACAGATATGTGGTAGATGAGGTTCAGTGCAGAAAATAAAGTACTACATTTAGGCCACAACTACCTTTGAGTAAAATATCAACTAAAAGGAGTAGAAGAGATGATATTAGAGCAGAAAAATGATCTGGTGATGTTAGTGACACCGGGAATTGACTACCTGGAGGAGTAACAGACAGTGGAAGATAGAAAACTAGGTTATATCCTTATGAGGATAAATTACAGAAGGAAACAACAGGACATCGGTCAGACCATAATTTGAATAATGTTTGCAGTTCTGGACAGCATACAAGGCAAAGGACATTACATTGCTGAAAAAAATCAGAAGAAAGCTAGCAGAATGATCAAGGAGGTTAGAGGGAAACTACTGTAGTAGCGAATGGTAGGAAACAGTTTATTAAAGTACAAGAGCACTCTCCCACCTTGGCTGAGACTGGAGGCAGGCTTATGTTACAACATTATAAAAAATAATCAAAACATCAATAAAACCAAGCTCACATGTAACCAGTTAATTATTTGTTTACAGCATTGTCTTGCAGTGCAACAAACTGTAAAATACACACACATTTTACAAAACAACAGATGTTAAATTGATTTTCCATCTACAAACTAGAAGCAACTTGAAGCAGAAAAGAACCTGAAAGTTAGATTTAATGTCATGACACAAGTAAAAAAGTCATCAAATGGACTTTCTCATCCACAGTTTTTAATACCACTGAGATGCTCCAGTAGCCTGTCCTAAAACCTTATTCTGGTCTTGCATATATAGTATACTTTGTAGGAGTATTTAAGGACAAAAACATGAGAACAAGATTCATAAAAAAAAGTTCTGAAGTATGAAACCTTACACCATCATTTACTAAACATTCTCTTATAATTGCACAGTTAACACTTTCTCCATGCAGAAACATACCACATTCAAATAGTAGTAGTCCACATTTTTTATTTATTTATTATCATTTGTTAACGGGGTTGGTCCAACTGAGCCAAGGGCCCATTTTCAGTGGAGACCCAAGGAGAAAAGCTCCAGATGTTTGTAGATTATATAGAGGTTATAAATATGAATATAAATTATATAAGGAATATATTTTTTAAGTTGCCCCAAGACTGAATGAATATGCTTGGAAATGCAAATATATATATTAAATTTATGTGCGTATTTGTATATATGGGGCCCATTCAGAAGCTCGACTCTTCAGAACGTTGGACCTCATATGGTTGAGACCATATGATTGACTTTTTGTAAAGTCAAACCTTTAGATTGGAGATCACACTACAGTGGGGATCTGAGAATTTACCCTTTTCCTCACAGTAGTGTGATGTCAGAGTCAGAGTTTGTATATTTAATGTGCAGGGGATGTGGGGTGCAGGAGAGGCTTGCCCCCCTGCAAAAACATAGATTTTTGTTGTTTACTGAAGATTGACTTTCTGAAAAGTCAATCGTATGGATTTGACCACATGAAATTAAACTTTTTGAAAAGTTCAGCTTTTGAATGGTATATATATATATATATATATATATATATATATATATATATGTATATGCGTGTATGTATGTATGTATGTAATGTATGCGGTTCTACTTCAAAATGTCGAAAACTCATAACATCTCATTTCAAAACAGCGAGACCATAAGACGGAAAAATCAAAACATATAAAACTCATAACATCGAATATCACAACACTGAAAACTACAAAGCAAATAGAAATAACACCCCCTCCACCTATAACAACACCAAATTAAAAAACACACTTTTTACTATGCTTCTGCACTTTCCCACCCCCTCATAAATGAAATGTATCAACTCCGATATCGTACTACAGTGGGAAAAGTTAATTTCCTAACCCCACTGTATCACGGTCACCATAAAGAATGTACACATACTATCTAAATCAGTTACCTGTATGGCCTAAAAACATACAGAATGGCATAATAAACACTATATACAGATTAACAGAATAAACTATAACATTTACGTTTGATGATACCCTACTCAATTTTATACATTTTCGATTTTGTGAAATTTGATGTTATGAGTTTTAGATGTTTTCAATTTTCGATCTTATGGTCTCGCTGTTTTGAAATTATGAGTTTTTGACATTTTGAAGTGAAACCAAGTGTGCATATATACACACACAGTAAACGTTTTATTGCCATGCATTTGATTTTTATGTATTGCATATTTTATCCTTATATATATGCCGAAAAAATACACTTCCTCATATATAATGTATTAGTTGCAGTTGTCTGTTGCACAGTTGTTTTCTGGAATGCATCCGAAATACAATGTCAGTAAGGTGGATGTGGGGTGGCATAATGGTTAAAGTGTTTCCCTTACAAACACAAGGTGCAGGGTTTGATTCTCACATGGGGTAACTGGCTGGGCTTAAAAAAAATGGCCCACAAAGGCAGTTAGCCTAATGCTAATCTATAAAAAACATAATGTTATTGTACTTCTTTATAGACAGCTGTCAAGAACTCATTTATTGTGCTGTGTGAATTCAGAAGCACTTATCTTCTTAAAAATAGAGGCTTGGCAAAGAAAACTCAAACTAGGGCTGCAAAAGTGGTGCATGGTGTTCCGCAGAAGTATTTTCTCTTTCACAGAGAAGTTCATGGCTGACGTGACACCTTCAAGAAATGACTGTCATCAAAATTGTTAACTTATCTAATCTTCTAAGAAGGGCACTTATTGGTTAAGCAGATTCAGAAGCTTATCCAATAGACAGAAAATGGGAAGACTAAGTGGACCCAGAGGCCTTTATTTGCCATCAGATTTCTATGCTTACATGAAAATTTACTATTGGGCAATTTAGACAGTGTCCAAGATGTAATCATGCCATGTTCATACTTATGATTCATAACATTCATCAACACTGTTGAACTATTTTGCAAAAATCTGCAGATTTCTTTTATGATTGTACAAAAATGGATGATACTACATTAAGCATGGGGTACAGGGGTAAATCTCTCTGCACTGGTAGTATGTTGGATTTGCTCCTCTCTTCACCTATGCAGTTATTTTTAATACCAACATCCATCAAAATGGCCCTTTGAATGGTCTAGTCTTATCAAACCCTAATATATTTCTTGACATAACAGAAAACTGAAGCTACAGCACAAAGAAAGAAGAAACCAGTGAAAATGACAAGTAGGTTTCAGATCAGAAAACAGGCTCCTTGATAAAGCATTAGAAAACTGCATGAAATGCATAATATCTTTAAACATTTTCTTGTGTGGAAGACATATGATAAATGCACCCTACTGTTCTAAATATAACTGCTGGAAAATAATTTCATGTGTGAACAAAAAACGTTTCTATTCAGTATCTCGGGTCACATGCCGATGCAAAAGCCATGGAACTAGCCCAGGATAAGATATTAATCTGTCATAGTAAATAATTCACAACAAAAATGTCTGTAGTGCCACAGTTCATAGTCAGCTTAGATTCCTTAAAATGGTCCACAATAAAGAAACTGCCAGTATGAAAGACATTAGGTTGAGACATGGTACCTGACAACCATTACTCTATTAATTCTTTAAGCATCATAGAACTATATTTGTGATAAAAGCTTAGTCTATACAGATACTCTGACAAGCTTGATTAACAGCTAAAATGGTGGCAATGCTGAATTCATTTTACATAAATGAATGCACAGCATTATTAGGATGTCCCATGCATGCATGAAAAGGGCTACAGACGTGTCTGCTTGAAGACTGCATTCTGATACAGTGGCAGAAAGTGACGCATTCAAATCCTTGAGAAAACAGGCAATAAAGGGATTTTAACAGTTAGAAAAAGTGATAATGATTCAGAAATAATAAGGCTGCTTTTACACAATACAGAATGTAAACAAGACCATAACTTGAATATTTTGTTACTACCTGTACAAATGCAGGTGGCTAAATATAGTGTGTAAATAGCTATCAACAGCTCTATAAACATGGGAACTTGGAAAATGGAAAGGACTAACATAAACTTGTTTTACTCTGTTGTTAACACACAATGCAACAGCACCGATCAAAAACAGTTTCTGCAGCTTTCTGAACCACATCCTGTATATTTCCTACCATGCCTTTGCAAGAGCTAAACTAGTTTTCTTGAATCAATGTTGTGTGGGCCATCAGAAATGCTACAGACATTATACCTACTATTTAACCCCAATGGCACATGGGGAATACTGGGATGGAAGTACGCACATACATGCTTCCACATGCACCTGGAGTAAAGCTTGACTTGGACTTCATCATTAGAATTTAACTGCAGCAATTGTGTGTAACTGCTGTATTACGCAGTCTTGAAAGGTGGTTGCTGTTTAGATTTTGCCTTCATCCAAAAATCACAGATTGGATATAACTAACATATCAGTGTAGCAGAGCAAACAGGGAATGTGAATAAGATCACTTATTCTTCCTTTCTATGAGGCAATGTCCATCCATCCATTCATCCTCAACTCCTCTTGCCATTTTGCACATGGGGCTGGGCTGTCACTTTAGCAGTGAAAATCATCTCAAGCCAAGGTTTATATCACCAAGTGGCTAGCTTTGCTGCAGTAGTTCATTCATACCACTCACTTGCATGCAGACACACACACACACACACACACACACACACACACACACACACACACACACACACACACACACACACACACACACCTATGGCCAATTTAGAGTGTCCAATTCACCTACTGCATGTCTTTGGAATGTGGGAGGAAACTGGGGCACCCAGAGGAGACCCATGTGACTGCAGGGAGAACATGCAGACTCCGCACAGAAGGCACATCAGCCAAGAATCGAACTGGAGAACCTCTTGCTGCACCACAATGGCCTCCCCTATATGCCTTCTATGAAGCAATGTCATCTGTATAAAGGAAAACTCAAGGGTTTCTTTTTTCACAATTTCATCTGTATAAAGGAAAACTCAGGGGTTTCTTTTTTTAATTATCGCATGTTTATGAAGGCCATGTAACTTTTGGGTGAGGTGGAAACCCACTGAGGAGTAATAGTCTAACTGTGAGTTCAAAAGAAAATCACAAAAGGATTTGGTCTTCCAAATAAAAATGTGGCCTATCAGGGTCCTCTTTAGGGATAGAGAGCGCCATACCCAGGACTGCTGGATGCAAGCCACAGACTCAGTTTTTGAAACAGTTACGTGAGCAGTACTACATAAACATTTTTGGTTCACATAGTAAGGTCTTGTATGAGCTGGAGTGGCTTGCTACACCACAGCAGCATGTACCTTTAAGTGCCATTGGGACCTTCCATAATGTTACTCTGCAGTACTCCATATACCTTGTAAGTGCCATTGGGCCCTTTCATAATGTTACTCTGCAGTACTCCATGTACCTTGTAAGTGCCATTGGCCTTCCATAATGTTACTCTGCAGTACTGAAGCTATCAGAGAATGGGTCTAAGGAAACAGACTCCAACCTATTTCTCTGTCTTGTATTAGAACTAAGCGTCATATGCAGCAAACCAAATACTAGGTGAACACATTCCTTGTTTACATTTTTAGTATCTCATTTTTATGGTACTTCCTGATCTTTCCTGACTACTGTTGTCCTTCATTTCTTTGACCCTCTTCCCAACATACTGGTCACTACTTCCTGTCAGGTTTGGATGCATCTTTTCACTAGAAAGGCCTTCCAACTTCTCCAATGCAGAGCCCAGTGTGCATGTTTATACAAGGACTAGAAAGTAGAACTTTGAGAGGGGTAGGAAGCCAAGGCATTCTTTAAGTGACATTCATTAGGACATGGAACTGTATAGTGCAAAGATGTCAGATACACATGCAGCACACTACAGGTTATCATCCATGTTCATGCAGCACACTACATGTTATTGTCCATGTTCATGCAGCACACTAGGTTATCATCCATGTTCATGCAGCAAACTACAGGTTATCATCCATGTTCATGCATTCTCTAGAGTCTCCTTGATCCTTTATCCGTTTAAACATTTCTG
The DNA here is from genome assembly GCF_019279795.1 of Protopterus annectens. NCBI lineage: Eukaryota > Metazoa > Chordata > Ceratodontiformes > Protopteridae > Protopterus > Protopterus annectens. The sequence goes on along the minus strand of NC_056741.1, from coordinate 1,486,723,374 downwards.
CAGTTTTTATCTACCTAAGTAGTGTTGGTAGTGTAGCATTGTCCATATTCAGGCTTGTGTTTTGGGTCTAGTTGTTTGGTAGTATAGGCTGTGTGTCTGAGCACATGTTCCAGGCCATTATAGCTTAGCCAAAGCCAGTATAGCATTTCAGTGAGAGTGAATTGTTTATGGTCATTGGCTGACTGGGGTTGCCTGGACTATGCCTTGGAGTAAGCACCTCATTGGCTCTTTCAAGCTTTTTTTAAAGTTGTTTCAGGTTTCAACTTTGTTACTTAAGAAGTTAACTTGTGAGTGTTTCTGCCATTTCACACTGAGCTAATCAGAGGAAGTCGGAGGAAGGGCTCTGAGCCAACTAATCTGTAATATATAACATTAAGTATCCTGCTTTTTGCTTATTTCTGAGTTATTTATAGCACTTTTATTGTCTGCATATACTTTGCTAGCTAGTTTCACTGTGTGTGAGGTATTAACTAGAAATTTACTACAATTGTTAAGTATCTGGTTGGGTTTGTTTGTTCTGGTGGGTTTGCAGTTGCCCGCCCCTACTGTAAATTTGATCTGGGGCACTCCTCCCAGTCTAATGTCATTACCTCATTCTACCTAATCCAGGGAGAACATTTGAGAAGGTCAACCCAGTTATTAATGCCCCTCCTTTCCACTTTACAAAAAAAAAAAAAAATTCTAAGCTTGTTTACTGCCTTTCCTGTAAGTCGTCTAGTCTAGATACATATTTGCTGCATCCAGGATGGTTTGTAAGCTTATGAGCCCCCAAGCCTTTCTGTGCTGGAGGGAAGCCTTCTAGCTTAATTTTGTTTCTTAGAACTAGCCATTTTTTCTAGTTTCAGCACTCAAATCTGTTTCTTTGAGCTCAGCACTTGTTCAGAACTCATTGTAAGCACTAAATAAGCTACAAATTACTACAGCACTCAAATTTCCTCACTTGTCTAGAGGAAAACAGTTTTTAGTACTTAATAAATAAGCACCTATCCAGACATGTCTAAGGGTCAGCTACCGGTGTTTTCCCCTGTCTACCTGATGAATCTGGGCATCTTGGGGCAATGCAGCAATTGCCTCATGTACACAGACATCCCTCTCTTCCTACCACCCAACACTACAACCTGTGAGAGATACACTTATATAGCCAAACTGGAAGCAAAGTTCTCTTCACCCAAGAATAGACTAGACAGTCAAGAGGAGAAGGTAAAAACTTGCACCACACTCATCCAATAGTCCCTCAAAACCTACATCACCAAAACACACACATAGAAACACAAAACACACACCTACATTCACGGAGGCTCTCAAAAAAAAATCTACCCAAGCAGAAGTGCAAGCATCCTCCACCCCCCAACACAACCCAAATGACACATAACCCACAAACTCAGTGTGCCACTTAACCACAGCCCATAAGGCATAACAACGTACCCAACACTCTAGTCATAGGTGACTCTATAGTCAGGACACTGATGTTCCACTCACCAGGCTAAACAAGGAGAAAGTTACTGTCAGCTGCCTGTCAGGTGCCAGGATCTGCCACATAATGCATGCACTCATGTCACTCCACAACAAGCACAAATATGACTCTGTCATTGTACATGTTGGTGTGAATGACCTGAGATGTACTTCCCTGGACTACATGAAAAGAGACATGGAGGAGCTGTCCGATCTTGTAGGCCAGGCAGGTATGACCCTAGCCCTGAGTAGCATCCTGCCATCACCCAGAATGATACCACAGTACAAGGGCAAAATGATTGACTTCAACAATTGGCTAAGCTTCTGGTGTCATTCTAAGGGGATCCAGTATCTGTCTGCCTGGGATGACATGACCGACAAATCACAATGCTTTGCCAGAGATGGCCTGCACCTGTCGCCCTTGGGATTCTAGAAAGTGGCTAAGGCTCTTACCACTCCTAAAGTGCCTATTTTAGGCAAGATTCAAATGACAAATTCACCACTGTAACAGGTACAAGCAAGCAAAATCTGAGTGTAATGCTACTTAATGCTAGAAGTCTAAACCTTAAAATGCATTAATTTGAGGCACTCCTTAAAATGCAGAACATCGACATCTGTGCAGTGACAGAGACCTGGTTCAAGGCTCCAGGGAGCACCCCTGCATTACCAGGCTATAATTCATACCACACCTTTCGGCCACCTAACCTGGACCGAAGCACTAAAGGCGGAGGCGTGTCCATATTCATTAAGGATATCCACACCTCCAGGCTAGTTGCTCAGCATAATGCATCTAAGATTATCCAAGTGCAACTAACTCTGGGCAAGACTGCAAACCAAATTGTAGCTTGCTACAAATCCCCCACCATGCCCCAGGATTCCCACTCCTTATTTCTTGATACACTGGAAGATATTAGGGTACAACTTAACACCCTAATAATGGATGATTTCAACTACCTCATCATTAACTGGGAAAACTACGCATGTACCAACTCTTGTGCTCAACGCTTTCTGGAATTCATAAATTCCAATGCCTTGGATCAATTTATCCACACCCCCAACAGGGGCAGCAATATCCTAGACCTGGTCATTACCAACATGGGCAACTGGTGTTCCACACCAGAGATCAATTCTTCGTTGGTCAGATCTGACCACAAGCAAATCACCATTGACATTCACATCTTACCCCCACCCCCCATTAGGGAAACCACCGTAAAAAATTTCTCCAAAGCCAACTTCACGCTTCTTAAGACAGAAGTGGCAAACTTTATGACACCCATGCTGACCGACAATAGAGGTACGACTGCTGAATCCTATACAATTGCACTTTATAAGCACTTACACGAGTGCATGGATCATGCAATCCCTAACAGAACCAAAATGCTATCCTCCAAAAAAGGAAGCCAATCTGGTGGTCCCCTGCCATAAAAAACTCTACAACAGAAGAAAGAAACTGTTGCAAAATGGAATAAAATCCCATGATTGGAGGAACTCTGTGGTCAGCCTCAGTAAGAAGCTGAGATCCCTCATAAAATCCTCCAAAGCTAGTTATGAAAACCAAATTGCCACTGATTCTAAAGACAACCACAAAGCATTCTATAGCTATGTCAAAAATCTCAATGGCAACACTCAGATCTGCTCTGAGTTGCAGCACAATGACACTAAATATACAGAACCAAATGATATTGCCAACATCCTGGCAGATAGGTTCAGTGCTAACTTTATCCCTCTCTCATTCCCTAAAGGGCCCATCTTTATACTAGAAGAATGCAAAATTCCTGTAATTACGGCTGGACAGGTAAAAAACACACTCTCCAAAGCCAAGAACACAGCATCCATAGGACCTGACAACATCTCAGGCTGCGTTCTAAATGAACTACAGAATGAACTGGCACCCCACCTAAGTACCATGTTCAGTCATAGCCTCACCTCAGGCTTTGTCCCCACTGAATGGCGCACAGCAATGGTTATCCCACTACACAAAGGGGGAGCCACCACAATCCCCGGGAACTACCACCCCCATTAGCCTGATGAACCTGGTCTGCAAGGCTATGGAACGTATCATCATGGAACTTATAAACAATGACATTGGTAATCTTCAAACTCTGGACCCTACCCAGTACGGGTTTGTAAAAGGCAGATCATGTATTCTAAACCTGATAGACTTCTTTGAAGTGGTCCCAAAGCTGTAGATGAGGGTAAGATGGTTCACACAGCCTATCTAGATCTCGCCAAGGCTTTCAACACCATCCCCCACTCTGAAATTATAGATAAACTCACTAAACTAGGTATAAATCACTATGTCACAAGATGGGTTGCCAACTGGCTCACTGACAAAACCCACACTGTGAAAGTAGCAGACTCTAAATCCAACTTCAGACCAGTGACAAATGGAGTACCACAGAGTTCAGTCCTGGGTCCTCTCCTGTTTGGTATCTACTTCTCTGAAGTGCAGGCTAACACAGAAGGTCTTTGGCTAACAAAGTTCACAGATGACTGCAAACTAGGAGCCATAATCAGAACTCCTAACAATGTGGACATAATACATAATACACTGAGACAGATGCCTGGTGTCAAAGCCATGGTCTCAAGCTCAATAACAAAAAGTGCATTGTCATCCCCTTTTGGTAAAAACTCTGTACCCATGAACTACCACATAGGCGGTAGTCTACTTAACACTGAAAATGTGACAAGAGACCTTGGGACACAGGTGGACAGTAGTCTCTCCTTTGATAATCACATCACCACAGTAGTCAGGAAGTCGTTTTACATGGCACAACTCATCACAAAAGGTTTCTCATCCAGGAAAAAAGAGGTCATTGTTCCCCTCTATGCATCACTCATTAGACTCATTATAGAGTACAATAACCCTTTTGGTATGCACCTCACACGACATCAACAACAACTGGGCAGGCCACAGAAATACCTCACAAAGAAGATTACCGGCCTCAAATAGATGCCCTACATAGACCGTCTCAATAAACACCAGCTTTACTCTGTTGCATATCGCCTACTCAGAGGCAATCTGTGCCTAACATATAAAGTTATGTCAAACCCAGAGCTGTTGGACATGCTCCACTTAAAGAAATCTCAATCCTTCTGAGCTACACGCTCTAGGGACCTAAACCTTGTCACCACAATAAACAGAACATTCTGGAGGGATAGATTCCTGTCCCAGAGACTTCCCATACTCTGGAACAAACTACCTGTCTATATCAAACAAAGCTCCTCATTAGCACTCTTCAAGAAAAGTCTTGATGATTGGATGGGAGATAGGAAATTCACCCCGGGATCACTTCTGTGGCCTTGCTTGACAGGGGCACAGGAAAATAATTTTCTTGGGTGGCAAAAGCCAGAGTACCATTTGGCTAGGCTTATATAGGCCCTAGGGCCAATAGCCTAGTACCTACCTGTGAACCTATGCAGCACACTACAGGTTATTGTCCATGTTCATGCAGCACACTACAGGTTATCATCCATGTTCATGCAGCACACTACTGGTTATCTTCCATGTTCATGCAGCACACTACAGGTTATCGTCCATGTTCATGCAGCAGACTACAGGTTATCATCCGTGTTCATGCAGCACACTACTAGTTATCATCCATGTTAATGCAGCACACTACAGGTTATCATCCATGTTCATGCAGCACACTACAGGTTATCATCCATGTTCATGCAGCACACTACTAGTTATCATCCATGTTAATGCAGCACACTACAGGTTATCATCCATGTTCATGCAGCACACTACAGGTTATCATCCATGTTCATGCAGCACACTACAGGTTATCGTCCATGTTCATGCAGCACACTTCAGGTTCTTGTCCATGTTCCTGCTTGGTATTCATTATAGTGGTGCTGCTGCTCTTACCTGATCCTCATCCCCAGCAAGAGTCACAGAAGCCATTGATGGTCTCACTTGCCTAAAATCCAAAGGATCCAGCACATCTTATCATTCCCAGCTGATCTTCCTGCTACGTGGGTATATTCCTGCAGCATAGCAATCCGACAGCATAGCCTTACTCCTGTACACAAGCTCCCAGACAAGATGGACACCCTGCCCCTGCCTCAGCAGCCAACCAGGCTATCTAGTGCATTTTGTTGTATTCAAGCTTTGATGTTGGAAGATTGCAGACATACAGAGATTGCGGCCAAAAATTTATATCTAAATTCAGTAATAAATATAAATCTGAAGTTATACAGAAATTCTTGTCATTTTATCTTTTTCATTATTCAGGATATGTGGTTGCATACTTCTCAATATCTATGTGCAATAAATGTGTACAAAACCAACAATGGGAGGATTAGAAGACCCCAAATCAGGGACAACAATTAAATACTGCTCTTATCAGCTTAAAGAGTTGATGGAATAATAGGATTTAGAAATACCATGCATGTTCTGAAGGATATGAATTCTGAAATGCAAATGCATGGCAGACACTACTTAATGACTTCAATCTTCAATTACTTGCAAGAAAGGCAGTAATCTGGACTATGGAGAGGTATATGTGGTAGCACAAAAATATAATAATTAGAATTGTGTGCTTTATAAATGTCACACACAGATGGATACAAAATTGTTTCCACTGTGAAACCATAATTTCAGCTTTATAACTACTTTATGAAAGTATTCAGAGGTGATGAACTCAAAGCTATAACATATTCTGTTCTGTGTATCAATAGTCTTTTATGCACACTGCTTCATGCCTATTTTATTTCACCAGGATTTGGTAATCCCTCATAAATCTGCATTTACATCAGTGCTAAGGAGTTAACTTAAAAATACAGAATGCAGACATACAAACATATGAAAAATCTCATAGCAGTGCATGCAACAAACCTGCAAAGTTCTGACTACTTGAACATATGGACAATTCTTAAATATGCTCACAGTTATAAAGCTTACACAATACTTGTTATCAGGAAATGTTATGAAGAACAGGCAGAACCAGCTCTGAGACATAATCACCTGGCACTAGCAATTATTTTGCCTTGCCTGGAGCTGAAATGGAAATGCTAAGCACCAATAATCCAGAGAATGAAGGCAAGTAAAAAATAACACTGATGTGCGATGCTCTTTTCCCAGTACACTCTAAGCCTTCACATGGATGATCTTTTCTGTGCATTCCGCTATATGTTAATGTCCTTGAATCATATAATAACTTGCTAAGTTTTGCTATGAATTTTAACTATTACTTTCAGAAGACTTGGTCACAATGTCTCAAACATGCACACAAAAATAAAGTTTAGGGATTTAGATTAAAGTAAGAGAGGTATTTATTTTGATGGCATGGTATCTCCGATTTAAGGTCACTGCACTACAGTTTCAGAGTCCATGGTTCAATATTAACCTCTGGTCAAAGTCTGTGTGGAATTTGTCCCCATATCTATGTAGCTTTGTCCAGGTATTCTGACAGCCTGCCAATATATACATATATATATATATATATATATATATATATATATATATATATATATATATATATGCCTATTGAGTGGCCCCATTAAATAGTTCATGCATAATGTAGCATTTTTAGCCTTGGACCTGCTGTAAGCTTTGTAATGACCCAATGAGCAGTACGTTTACCAGATTAACAAATTAATTAATTAATAAAGCTTGTGACCTTCAGGCTATGGGCCGTAAATGGCTACTTATGCTTTTTGTGTATGCAGCAATCTCAAAAAACTCATGTGAACCCTATGTATGGCACTGCAGAGCTGCAAGAAGTTCCTTTTCTAACTCAGTTGTATCATCATTGGCACACTGGAATATGGAACACACTGGTAGTTGCATGGATTTAAGCATCTTCAAAACTGCATTTTAAGATTGCACTCCTGAGAACATAGTGGTAAGTGGTGTTACTTTAGGATGTCATTAACATGCCACTGTAATTTATTTGGTTTAATAGGAACCCAGATAATGCACTCAGATTCATAACAGCTAACACATTTAAGTAAGAACAGACAGAAGCTTGTAAGCAGAGACATACATAGATATGCATGCCAGAGTTCTCACGGGCAGACTGCAGTCGCATGTGTGCACATACACACACACTTTACCTACCTACCTATATATATCTATATGTCTCTTTCTCTATCTCTCCATATGGGGAAAAGAAAACTCAGCCAGACTTGTGTCTGTGCTGAATTCATTGCCTTCAACATTTGGAAGATGAGCACTCCACCCTGGGTATTAAATGTGCTCCCCGCTGTCTCCTGTTCCCATAATTATTTCTTTGTACCCATTTATCACTTTTGGTGAAAGAAACAGAAAACCTTGACTAGGAAATAGAAATCAAAGTCTAAAATAACTGTATTTGACGTACTGAGTATTATAACAGAGATAAAAGAAATTGAAGGGGGACCTTTAGAAAATGGTAGGAGCAAATTACCCAGAAAAAAAGGAACATTTAGGGAACAATACTTGCAGAATAATATTATGGAGGAGAAGTGGGTATTAAGGGAAGTCAGGAAATGAACAATGTATATAATGTTGGGTTGATAGTTATACAAAATAATATATGCAATGTGTAATGTTTGTAACTGGGAACATGTTAATATGGTTTGTTTTATTTTATATGTCTGCCTAGCTCTTAAATAATTCAATAAAGATGTTTAAAAAATGTAAAATCATGAGCAATTTTCTCAGTCATTCATTTACTCTCTGAAAATTATTGCCTTCAAACATCTTTCAAGTTATAGCTACTTTTATTAGTTGTCGGGTACTAGCTGTGTTGCTGAGAGCAGAGAGAATTCTAAAGCTGAACACTAATAGTAAATGATAAAAGGCACATTTTTAATTCAAGGAATTTTTATTTCATAAAAATAAGATGTATCAAACAGTTTACTAAAACACAGTTTCTATACATTTTTGGTTTTCAAAGTAAGCTTTTATTGCTTCTTAACTTTGAGTTGAGGGGATTGTACCTTTTTATTTATTTATTCATTCTTTTAATGTGTTCCTGAACTTTGAGTTCAATGGTGTGCCAGGTAAGAAAACTGCACAAGGTACTATGTAACCTAGACATGGTCCCGAGGAGTGCTAGAAATGCACATTATACTAAATATGTGAAATTAAATGAAAGGTAGTGGTCCTAGAGAGTGAGAGAATGACAGTCTTCACTGAGGGCACATTATTATATAGGAGACAGAGGAAAGCAGGTTAGACTTCACTTTCTGTTTAGTTGTAGAAGGAGAAGGATTTGCTTTTGCACCCTAGTTAAATTACTAGAAACAACATTAAGTAAAATCATATGTAGCTGTTATACCAAGGCTTCATTTGGGTACAATGTGTTAAGTAGTCAGTTCTTCTAGTTGTTAAGTAAAGTTTGTGAATAAGAACAATATGTGGGAAGGATATAGAAAGATGATGGCTTATTCTGAGAGTGTAATGGATGCAGGGAGTACAATACAAGCAAAGAATGGAAGGGGGAACAGGGGTAAGTGGACAATAATGTTATAGAGAAAGGATGAGAAATATGACAGAGGAGAAAGGAGACTGCACATATGCAAGAGATGGAAGAAGGAAAGGGATGTCTTAGGGGCTAGCGACCACCCATGTAGGATTTTTTGAAGTCTGGAAAGCATAATGTTCTGGGGTCAGCTGGTTGAGCACATTGGTATCCCTGATAGATACGCCCAAGGATCTGTACAGCCTGGATCCAGGGGTGCAATAGTGGTTAACAAAGGAAGCTGGGAGACAGGAGGGAATTATGAGAAACTTGAATTGGGGAAAAATAACTCCATAATTAGGAACATAGTTCTACAGAGGTCATTAAAGGAGATTGAGCTAAGTAGGAGAGAATCTAGACGTTAGCAAGGAAAGCGTATCACTCAAGAGAGGGAGTGTTATGGTAGACTGAAGGGGTGACATTGTTGAACAAAGGATGCAAAGGAAATAACATATTTCAAGGTGAGAGAGAAGGTGGAAAACTATGAAATATGAAATAGATGGGAAAAATATTGTGATGGGCACATTTTATCTCTGATTTAGATAATGGTCCATTTTTTAACTTTATGAAGCTGACTGAACAGTAAAAGATGTCAACAAAATAGTATTTTAATTTTCTAAAGTAAATACCATAGAATATTTTAATTTGTTAATGGAAAAAGGATTAGATAGCAAGCTTAGTGAAGAAGCAGTCTAGGAAGGATGAATCCTTGCAAAACTAAGGGATGGAAAGACGAGAATTGGCAGGCATTTTGAGATAGAGGGGATCAGAGATAATACATTTTCTACAAATAAAATTAAGCAAGCTTGCAAAATGAACAGATTACTGAATGGGCTTGATTCATGAGGTAGAAGAAGAAAAAACAGCTATAAACATATCAGATAATCCCTTATTAAGATGGTTTGAGAGGGATGACATGACAAGAAAAGAAAAAGATGGCACTCATGGAAGTGGAGGGGACAAAATAAGATGGATAAAGGAAATGTGCAGAAATGTTAAGGGAAAATCAAAATGCAACAGTATGTGAAATGTTGAATTGGAAAGATGGACTGAAAGCATTATGGAGAGGCAGGATGATGGTGCATGTAGGCTTTTGTGAAAAAGAAAAGCACTTAAAGATGGGAACAATGCAAAGGAACCTGGTACAACTGGAAAGTTTTACATAATATAGAACAATGATTAATAATTTAATGAATTATTGCTAAACAACATGAACAATGAAAACTGATGTGCTAAACAAAAATCTGTCTGACAGGCCCTCTCCCTGAAGACACACACACACACACACACACACACACACACACACACACACACACACACACACACACACACACACACACACACGTGTATGCACATACACACAAGTATTTCATGGGCTACCAATGATCCCAAGCACCCACACAGCAGATGTTCCTCATTTCAGCATATAATGCACCCCTTTTACAACACACTTTGCAAAGTACCTTGTCCAGCCAGTCAGAACCTAAATATTTCTCAATAGGAAGATTTCTGGATCACAAAATCTAAAGACCCAATTCTCTACTCATTCTGAGGGATGAAGTTTGCTTGGCCTTTGTGCACTGGAATTGTCTACCACTTTTCACAATTTCTACCTTTGCAAAACTAACAAGGAAATAGTTGTGTTAAATACCTCAACCACTGTGACAAGATTAAAAACATGTGTTATTTGGATACATTCATAACTCGGTGCATTCTATGCTTGTCAAACAAGATATCTGCTTTTCAAAACTAGTAATCATGAGTGGATGGTGTTCTTAATGACTTCATGTCTGGGATATGTACATTTAACCTTCTTACCAGGGAATAGCTGATAAACTGTCAGACACCACAGGGTATCACAGATATACTTTCTGGTGACGTCTCAGATTTAAGTTTAATGTTAACCTATGGGGTTTTTTTATAATAATTTACCTTATCTCCATGATTACTTACTATCAACCCCAACAAACTGGTTAATTTTTTTCCCAGTTATGGCAGCAGTGAGGCAGTGGTCTGGGGCTGGGCAACTATAAATCAGAGCTAGCTACTAACATTTTACCCTTCCTAAGGTAGTTGCTATGAATACCACTGAAGCAAGCCCTGCAGTGCTAACACAAAACTGCACAACACTTTACATTTAGACATGAGTGCACAAGATAACGTGATGGATATAAAAATGGTTTTACTAACTATGATTTGTTGTATTTGTGAGCATGTGAGCAATAGAGAAAAATGATGATAGCTTGTTTATCTGACTGCATTAATGAATGTCTACATAGATGTGTCACTACAGAGTTTGAATATATAATTAAAAGGGTGTGGAAGGTGCAGTTGGGGGGGGGGGGCACGGCCCCTGCAAAAAAGCTTGTAATGCTATATATGCTGAAAAGAATATTTTCCACAAAATGTTTTTTTTAGTCAAATGGCTTTTCTATCAAATGTGCATTCAATCATTTGTGTCTCGTGTTTTTTTTTCTATCAGACTAACTTACCCTCAGTGAAACAATACAGAACTATATATATATATATATATATATATATATATATATATATATATATATATATATATATACACACACACACACACACACACACACACACACACATAAACACACACACATGCGTGTGCACACGTGTGTGTGTGTACACATTCTGTTTATTTATATCATTCATACTGACTGTTTTATTAGATTTATATACTCCAAACTATTACAATTGAATTATAATAAGTTCAAGCTTTGGGATAAGCCCAGCAGAATACACAGTAAGGCTGATTCTATCAGACAGAAATCACATATCCATAGCCGTTTATGTTATTTAGTTTAGAATTGCTAATACATAATTGTTTTGTATCTCTATAAGAATGAGACATAACAACATAAACAGAGTTACTTACAAAGAAAATCTGTCAGCTTACCTGCCTCCATACGATATACAGTATAGCTCTGCTATTATTTTCTTTTGACCTTTGCAAGATGTAATAATCTTCCTCTCTGTCTAAAAAGAAATTGTTTCATGCAGAGCTCTTATACAAATATCAACTAAATTAGTTACTTATAACTTGAAGGCTTATAAAGAGTTTTTTTATTGTAGATTTCAGATACACTATTTTCATAATAATAAACATGATGGATATAATGCTAATACTAATACGAAAATGGATTAAAGTCTTGATGGATTTAATTTAGTCTCATTACAAACTGGTACTTAAATGTGCTATTCTCACTCAAGTTCAAAATAAGAAATAGCAAATCAGTGGACTGGAATTATTAGTTTGATCTGTATTCTGATTCACTAGAAGGTATTCTGAAAGTCATGCACAGGTTATATAAATGCAATGTATTATGCAAATTGATTAAAATATTTTGAAGCATTGCTTGAATGAAATATTTCAGAATCAAGAAAATAAAATATATTTCAATTTCAAAAAACATTTTTGTTCAGTGTTTTGAAGTCATAATTGGGAAATATTTTAGACATCTAGATAGTTAATAGCTGTAACCTGCTTAAGGAATGAATTTTATTCATTTTACCCCTACCTCTGACAGAAAACACAAAACAGGGCATACAAGTGAAAAATAAGAAACAGAATGACAACCAATGCATTTATTTAAAAATAAATAAACAAATGATAACTAATACATTTGGTTTATAACAGGTAAGAAAAACATGATATACAGTGTATCTGTTGCCTTAGATGCATTTAGTGAAAGACTAGAAAAAAAGGAATAATGTAAGATTTCTAAATATAATTCTCAAACAAGAAAAATAGTTAATATTGGAATGCACATGGCTACCAGTGATATAGAGCAATGAAGCTTGAAAATTCTATATAGTATGCACAGCTCTGGATGATACCAAACAGAATAAGATGACTAATGCGGCATGGAATGAATCAAATATTACTACTTGCATTTTTATAGCATAATAGTTGACAGACAAAAAAGAAAGACCCCGGGATTCATGAAGCTTGTGCCAGGCACAGGCGTAGCGTAGGCAGTATAATGCCAAATATGGCCGCCAAGCGATTTAGGTACGATCCAATTCCACGTGCACTACCAGCGTATGCCAGATCTGCACAGCCTTCGGCTTAGGTATGCTAATCACCCCATGTGCAGTGCCGCACCATGCAAATGAAGGTACATAGCGATTTATGAAGTGGTGCAGGAGTAGTGTAAGCCCTCAGAAATGTAAACCAAAAAACACGGTTTATTTTTCCAAACAGAACATCGGAGCTATGAAAGCAGACCAGACTCATGTATTACAAAGTTAACATATGCCAATGGCTAAATATACAGCCAATGGCATAAGAAAAGATGCACAACACCTAAAAAACAACATTTAATGTCATGTCCACAGTAACGCAAAGTACAACCGCAGGGCATGTGTGTGCAAATGGGAACACAAAGAAAATATATACAAATGTCATAAAATCGCAATGTAGTACAAATCATGATTTCACCATAATACTCAATGGTATGCATGGTACACTACAACCAAGCTGCAAGGGTTGCTAAGGGTCTGTGACAGTGTTCGGCATGGTAACTAGGAATTAGTAGTCAATGCCATGCAAATGAGGCAGGTAATAGTGAATCGCAAACGTCCCACCAGACTAAGGATGTACCATACAGTGCAGCGCTACAACACCGAGGAGTGGTTTAGAGGTATATATATGACATCAGCTGTGGAGTGTGCCACCGTAGCTGTAAGCACATTGGAGCAATGCAAATCCGGCTGGCCATTGCTAAGCAATGCCGCAGGACAGGGGTGAGGAGGTAGGTATAGCATTGTTTAGCTGAGAGCACATATGGTGCCCGAAAGCGCATGTGTACGGGGATGAAAACGTGCCAGAAACCCGGTAAGCGGATGCACGCGACGTGCACCATAGCTCAAACAGGAAGGTCAGGGGAAGAAAATAAGGAAATGCCGCAGTAGGGTAATTGGAGTACAACTGAGCAATTAACACCTATTAACTCACAGCGGGCAATTGACGGCAGCTGACAAGTCTGCTTGCAGAAACCTGCAAAACAGGATAGGGGAGGTGTTGGATTGCAAAGAAAAGAGAACTGTCACAGCAGAGCAAAGCAAACCTGCAGTAGACCGGCCATAGAACACATTACGCAAGATAAGCCAGGTTTAGGAAAGTACAAATGAAAGCAGGCTGCTGGATGCATGCCAGAAAATGGGAGGTGAAACGTTAAGAAATGTAAAGGGAAGGGCAAGAGGTAATCTACGGCAGCCAAATGTAATTCAACACCAAAGGCACCACAATAGTAGTTCCTGTTGTAAAACACATAAGATACCCTGTAGCTACGATTGTACATACAAACCCTATGACATCATCAGTGTTCACAGCACAATAGTATAAAGTGTGAAAGCACCTCACACACACCTGTGTATTCCCAAACACTGCACCATAGGTGTAAACAGACGGGGAACTTTTACAATGTACATGTTGGGAGCTGCCATAGCTGTGATTCATCACCATGTGTTAGTGACTGAAGGTGTTGTGGAGGATGATGCTGACAACCACAGCAGGCCCCGGAGGAGGAGAAGAGTGTTCAGACCAAGGGTAACCTACCAGGGGCTACATGATCTGGAGATAGTAGATCATTACAGGGTGGACAGGGGCATCTTACAGCAAATAGTTGAGCTGTGCTGGCCATGCCAGAGATCCAGAAACAACATAGGGGAACCCATCCCAGTGGACACGAAGGTATGTGTAAGCTTGCGAATACTAGCCACAGTTACCTTTCAAAGGCCAACTGGAGATATAATGGGGATCTCACAGGCATCAGCATCCAGGGTACTACACCAGTTCCTGGATGTCATGTTACCACATGCCAATGAGCATATATACTTCCCTGAACTCAGGAGGAGTTGGCCAGCAATATGCGTCTCTTCCACCATATGGCACACTACCCAGAGGTACTGGGTGCGATAGACCCACACACATATCAAGTCACCACCCGGTGAGCATGGTAGGTTCTACATAAACCGCAAGGGATACCACTCCATCAACTGCCAGGTCATGTGCAATGCTCAGGGCATTATCATGGATGTGTGTGCTGGCAGCCCTGGAAGCTACCATGACTCCCACATCTGGCATGCCTCACAGCTGTATCAGGTATTTGTCAGGGGGAACATCCCACATGGCCACCTTGTGGGGGATGATGGCTATGCACTGGAGCCATGGATGATGACTCCCATCAGAAATACACACACACCCATGCAAGAACGCCATAATGAGGCACACGCACAAACCAGAATCATCATAGAGCGTGTGTTCGGGATGCTGAAATCACGGTTCTGCTGCTTGGACATATCTGGTGGAGCCTTGCAGTACTCTCCAGGCACGTGTGCCCACATCTTCATAGTATGTGCCATGCTACATAATATGATCCTGTGGAAACAGCTGCAGCAGGGACATAATGGTGAAGACCCTCACAGCCCACTGCAATTTCCAAGGCCATCACAGGCACATAGGGATTCAGACCATGAACACCCTGTGTCAGCCCCAGTAGGCAGACGGAGGCGTGACCAATATGCCTACACCTTGGCAAAGAGGGAACGTATAGCACATACTCTGACAGTGTAGGCCCCTGTGGACTGATACACCTCTCCACCTGCACACACAGTAAAATGGATGGCACACACACACGACCACCTGTAAATTGTAATGTATAGGTGGCCTACTGTGTGAATCCTACATAGGCAGCCCTCAACCATTGCACACACAACAGCTATTGGAACAAGGAATGTCAACACCTGAACAGTACACGCACCTATCAGCATATGTTGGTACTGTATGTATAGGTTCCTAGGTACATCGGTAGGTACACGCCCGATTGTCAGAGGCCATTCATCAATCGAGGCAAACAGTGTCTGCTGTCACCACCACATCGAGTAACCAACTGACCCTCAGTGAAGCAGAACCAATTGCGGGATCCATGTGTGAAATCATTGTTTCCCACACAGTCTGCATGGATTCCCTGGTGTGTTAATGAGGGGTTCCATACAATGTAATCATGGATGTAGTGGCAAAGCATGGGGTGTACCCATGACAGGTATCTGTCACCCCAGCATGCTCCACCTATGGTTGTGTGAAGGTGTAGCACATTATAGTGTGTGGCTCACTGTGACATACATTCCCAATGCTGGAGCACATCCATTAAACATCACTTGGACATACCATTAATAGATCTCATCCATATGTAAACTAACTGAGTTACCCATTTGATTGCAGTATGGAGTAACAGCTATAGTACAGTCCACATACAAAATGCCATAACATGTGTACAAATCCCAGATGTCCAAGTGGTAAATGCACTGACTGTCGTGCATGTTCCCGGTACCACGTCCTGCAAGGCACAAATAATGGATGGTGGATGCAGGTCATCAGATCAGGTTTAGCACATGTTAGTGGGAATATGCGTTGCCCAGTGCTGGTAAGCGTTGTTTAAACATGACTATATGAATATGCGTGAAACAGGGCTAAGCTTATCTGAATATCGCACAGATTATGGTCAATGATGTCCAAAACAGGCGAAGCTAGCATTATTCACCCCTGTACTAATAGTGCCTGCTCTGAAGGGTAAAATGACCACTGTCAGGAGTAGAACATGCAATCATGTACACAATCACCTAACACTAAGCTACCCAAGATGTACCAACAGCAGGTGTGTAATGTGACAGGTTCAAACACAAACGTGCGGAGTCCAGGAAAAAGTATACAGTGACATGAACACAATAAGGTATATTCTCCCGTTCACTCTCTCTCTCCTATATATATATATATATATATATATATATATATATATATATATATATATATATATATATATATATATATACATATATATAATAGAGATAGAAAGGGAGCTAGAGAGATATATGTTGATATATACGGATTCACCTATATCTGCAAATATATAAATAGGTCAATGACATGTACACAACCATGGAGGTAGAAATTAATAGGATACTGCCAACTATGGAATGTGTCACATACCAACACGCGTAATCACGAGGCTTAAAGACTGAAAGAACACAGTACCGGAACACTGGAACCACTTGTAATATTATCACAATATTAAGGGACATTTAGTTATCGCTGCCGGTGTTGCGGTCCACGTAGGTACTGTATTCAACTGTGTTTGTGATTGCTGTAGTCTGTGTATGTGTGTGTTGAGGGTGCCGTGTGCATTTCCATGGGACTGTAGTGTGTGTGTATGTGTGTGTGTGTGTGTGTTTGCATCGTGTGTCTGTTAGTGCTAACTCGGAGGTAGATCAGTACGGTAGATGTGGTCATAGCTGGCCGTAGGCATACGGTTACCACCTGTCCCACTTTCAGAGGGACAGCTCCTCTCTGGGCAGTTGTGTCCTGACAAAAAATATTAAAAAGGGAAAATGTCCGAGATTGTAGGACATAATTCTGTCCCATATATTATGTAATAGTTGCATTAAATAGTTATGCCTGTATCTACAAAACGTAAATGTTACATGAAACATGATAAGTAGCTAAAGTGCTACAAGAATAAGTATGTATTCAGGATAAAAGTATGTTCTATCCTGTGTACTGACCGTGGGTATGTGTTGGCCTATAAACACCGATGTGTGTCCTGCAAATGTCCCGCTATGGCCATTTGAAAAGGTGGCAACCCATGCCAAAGAGGCTCAGTCACCAACACAACTGCAATGAGTGCAAATATCTGTGACAGAAATACACGAGACAGCTGTCATTTAGTAACATTCCTTTACATATCGCTGTATTTCCAGAGGTATGGAAGTATCAACCTCACCTGCATACTATATAGAAACCAATTAACAATGGCTCAATGTATAAGCCCGTAACAACCATATTTCAGTCTACTAAGTGATAGATCTTCAATTAGGGAAGGAGCCCACACACATATATGGAATATGGTGAAATGCAGTTCCCACAAACCTGTATATGCTATGTACACTGACCTACATCTCCCCCACACCCAAAACAATTGCAATACAGACTAATAACATCACAAACATCCACTCACTCAATTACATCTGCAGAAGCGTTAACATACCTTGTGAGAGACACATTTGTAAAAGCGCCATGTGAAATTTTAGCTGTTGTATAATGGAACAGACAGCGATGTTACAGGATTTGTTTGCAATAGTCACTTATCAGACGGTTGAGATGACATGTACACTCACATGTAGAACCACATACTCTAGCCATCACACACAATCCACAGGGGACATGAATTCAAAATATCCATGTCTCTACAAATAGCAGTTGCAATTCTTCACAACAAAGCACATACAGGCCGTCTCCCCGAAGGTAGGGCAAAAGGGCAACGCCCAAGTGGAGAATTAAATTATACCCCAATGTTCCCGCGTAATTGGCGAATGGAGTAGCTGCACAGCTGATGTGCATGTAATAATTTACTCAGGAACACCAATTGGCGGCAGGAAACCACATGTTACAGGTATCGACGTATATAAGGATGACTTGCCATACATTCAAACCGTATGCTCATACCATAGAACCGTTTAAACAGTAAAGGTGTAAGAGAGATATTTACGAAGATTTGGAATGCTAACAAGGTATGTAGAACACTCAGTATGTTAGTGTACGTAGAGCCTATTTTGTATTAATTAAAAGTGTATGCAATGCATAAAGTGGGAAAAGGTATTATGTAGTGATGTCTTGTCGAGCATAGTAACACTTGTAGAAATTGTGTGTCCTGCTGTGGGCCACAAGGTAAACATCACATACACCACAAGGGATGTTACATGAGGGCTTTAAACAGAACAATTCCACACCACCCACCGTCAGTGGTAGGGTATGTCCAACAAGTATGTGCCATAGCAGGGGATAGTATATGTTGATATACTGTCATAGTAGGCATGTGTATGGGCATATAACGACAATAACATGCCTAAGGTGGTCCTGCTGTGCAGGTATGCTTTGCATTATGGGATAACGTGTAAAATATGTGTAATGTACAGTACTGTAGGCAGATATGTCAGATATTCTACACAGCACAAGTGTTATATCATGCAAACAAAAGGTATTGTCTATTGGCATGTACTATACACAATAACAGGATACATATGGCTTGTAGTCATGGGACATTGTAACAGCATGATAGCTGATCAAAATGGAAGAGCTACTCAATTAACCATGCACAAAGGACATGTAATAGCTTCACAGGTACATAGTGAGGTACTATGCTGTCAGGCAAGTCTATGTGTAAGCCCAACTACAGTGTTTACACTGGCGGCACCTCTCTAGGGTAGTGTCCTCTCTGTGACAGCAGAGCCATGTGTTACCTGCACCTCTGTACAGTACAGCCACTGCAGTGATCCCTGGTGTGTCAGTGTGACCGCCTACAGAGTCACCTATGACCGGTGTGTTGGGTATGTTATAACACCCTATTGGCTGTAGTTGATGGGCACAGATGAGTCTGTGGGCTATAAGTAATTGTTGTTGTGTTTGGTAATGGGGGCTGCCTCTGGTGCCAACACAGAGTATGGGGAGGTTCTGCAAATGTCGTACTCATACTATGTGTGGTCTGTGGTGGTGGAGATCTAGTCAGACTATGTGATGAGTGGGGTGTGTTGCAAATGTTAAACGTCCTCACATGAATGTCAGGTCCAGTCTGGGTTGGTGAGAGCATTACCCCCAGCATGGCTACATATGTGCATCTCCCACAGGCTGTAGTATCGTATGTTGGGAGGTGAGCATTGACTGTGTACATGAGACAATTGCTCTATTGCCACATGTTTGCCGTATTCATCATATAGACAGGCAATAGTACTGTTATGTGACACTTGGACATGCCTGTATATTCAACCATGTCTCACAAGATATGTGAGTTACGTGTGTACAACAGCTATTGTACTGTAAGCAAGCTGGAAATGTAAGGACAGACAGTGTAGTTGTAAGACATGAGTTGGAATGGGTGCTATAGTAATTAGTAGCTCATGAAGTGCTCACATGTTTTGAACAAGTGCTGAGCATGAATATGCAATACAGATAGGGTGTTGGATAATATCAACCCACTGCAACCCACAAGTGGAGACGACAGTCATAATTGGAAGCACTGCACTACTACCCTGCTGAGTATGGTCTGCAAGTCTATGAACCTTTATCAACATAGATGTTAGCAGTACAGAAGTAGATGACAGTATGGATGATTTCACACTGCATAGCATACCTGTGACAGGTCATAGGACATCATCACCCATACCGTGTTCCAGCTATACTGAGTATACTAGATGTACCTTTGTATGTCACAGGAGTGTTCTACCAGTGGCCTGTTGACAGATGCAACACTACAAAAGGTGTCTGAGTGGCATGTGCATATCACACCAGTGGCAGCTACCGTAAAACAGGGTTAATGTTGTGTACTCCCCCCTCATTGTAGCCCATACCACACAGACAAATGGGAGGCATCTGTGTATGTAAGTATGTGAATGTCCATGACCTAGGAGCAATAGCTGTCTCAGTGTTGTGGACAACATACAGAATGGGCTTTGTGGGTGAGGTGTGTGACATATGTGCACAATCTGACAGCTGATAATAGCATTGTCACTGCTAGGTGAATAACCCTGTACCCATTAACTACCACCTAGGCATTGGTCAACATTATGGACACTGTGTAAGGGATGATGCTGTGCAGTTCACCTCCCTGAGTTGGTGATGTCTCCAGGCCTATTAGGTAGTCATACGAGGCACCCATGTCATGACAGGGTGCCATCCATGAGCCTGGAGATCATTGGACAGTCATACTCAGCACTCAGGTGACCAATATCGGACCACATATCACCTTTAAGGGGTATTGGCCATGCGTGGATGGGCGATACCAGCCTTCACAATCCTCACCTCCTCTATGCAGCATGCTGGCTACCTTGCATAAAGACATGTGCTACACTGTGATGTTGGACATGCTACACATACATATCCTGATCTGAAAGACATACGTCATGGACAGCCACCCTCCTACTACAAGGATCGCCAAATGCTGGACAGATCCCTCTGCCATACATGTTACATACTCCTGCCATACCATGCAACCCTGTCCATCAATGCTGCACATGTCATCTCTGTCATACATGGTGCAATGACCGCATGGTAGATGTATCATTAACTGTCTGGATCAGTAATGTGGCACTGATGCACCTCGCGGTGGCAAAATGGCTGTCAGATGCAGCTAGAAAACCTTGCCCGTACATGGCATAGTTGATAACCATCCCTGCGAATGACGTCTGGCTAGCCATTGTCCCATGTTTATCACATGTGCAACACAGGCGATACATGGCAGGATGTTGAACTGCTGTACAGTGCCATGAAGATGTATATGGCAAAACACATGCATGTAAAAGTTTCCATGTGTATATGTGCATTGTCACTGCTCATGTCCATTAATGCAGTGTATGTGTTGATATGTGACATATATACAGCATCAAGGTCAACAGCATTACTCTGGACACATCCAGGCATGTGCTGATAGGTAAGAACACCAGTACAGGCAAACAGACATGCCCACATAAAGACAGCATTCACATGGAGTATGAACAATGTAATGAGGTGACACACATATATGGTGATGATATCCAATGTATAACAGATGTTACATGTGTGTGACACAAACATGGCAGTCATGTCAGTGTCATGACGATTTGAAAAGATAACTGTTCAGATGTACTAGATTTAATACAAATGTATGTGCAGCTGTATCTCTGTACATCTCTGTGATAATGTGACCTGTCTCCATCATTATGTCTTCCAGATAATGCCTCGTTCATGCCTGCCAGCCTGGAGGATGATGCCCTCATCCTATACCTCCATGAGAACTATGAGGTGTTGTTCAGCCATGTGCCACAGCTTGCCCAGCAGCGTGATGACCTGTGGCAGGACCTTCACAGGAGGGTTAATGATGTGGGTGGCTATAACCGCACCTACCAGCAGGTGCGCAGACACTGCATAGACCTGATATGACATGAGAAACAGCGTGCCAATGCAATCACCAGGGAACAAGGTGGAACAGGTGGTGGGCCACCGACCCAGCCCTCACTCACACACACCTAGGAGCTACTGGCCAGCCTGGGGACACCCTCAGAACAGCATCCACAAACACTAGCTGCCATCGTGCAGGTGGGTGTCTCCCAATCAATGAGCCTGGAGTTGCCTGGTAAGTCACTACTGCACATATGACTATTATATCCCATTGAATTGCATGTGCCACTGTACAATATGTAATGTAAAATCATATGCAAGGTATGTTTACACACATGACACATACTACAGTATGCTACCCTGTGTATGCACACATGTGCATACTATATGTTATTGTACAGGCAAATGTGTTAACATGCACAGTGCACCCTCTGGCTGTCATACAGTCATGGATAATGTTCAAACTGCTGTGTCACCCCTATACAGGTACCTCTAGTGTGCCGCACAGACATCAGTCCATTGCAGGTGAGACAGTTATCAGTATCAGGCATGTTAATGCATATATCTATACGCCATGTGGCCAGTTACATATACACATAATGTATGGTCCAGTCACGATATACAGGTCACATCTGTCATCATTCACACTGGCTACCCATGTGCAATATATACAAACTAAATGAAACACTGACATGAAACCACAGTATCTGTCATTGCTAGATGTGTGGACAGCTGTGCATAAAACGGTGGAGGTGTTCAATGTAGGCATATGTACTATACATTGGAACATACACAAACAGTACCACACAGTGAGTTGGGATATGGGCAGCCCACAGGAGTCACCATTGTGTAATATGCCCCTGCAATGGGTGAACACATTGTGATGTGCCATCTGACATGTCCCAGATGTGTAGTGTTCTGGCTGCAATATTGTCTCACTATCCCATAATACATACCCCACATACCAAACATACAACCCGTTGTCTGCATAGACCTGTGGACAGTGACATATCTGACATCAATGGGTGTATGTCATATGGGACAACACAGACATGTGAGATAGACGGCCATCACAAACATTTGACCAACACATGTTTACACATGGTCATGGAGGATGGCCAGAGACATGTAGCCACACAGTAGTTGTGATGTGTATACACTCTGTTGCACATTGTCCACACATGGTCCAACTATAGCCTTAGTTGACTGATTATATAGTTGATGTGGAACACTGGACATCCTAAACACCTGTACACAGCTAGTGGAGGTGTCACTTAATTCGACCATATAAGATGTGTTGAACATCACGACTGTGTCATAGTGTGACAGCAGTCACCTGTACAGCTTCCACAGACATTGACACCACATCAGACCACAGATACCGTACATTTCCCTTGCTGCTGTAGGACATCACTGTCAGCCATGCACCTCGTGTGTGTGGTACATTAATGTCATGTGGGACATGGTGTATTGACAAGTCTGCCATGTGTGGACATGGTTGCCAGGCAGCTAAGACTTTGTAGTAGTTGTGCAGAGGTGTCATCTGTAGGTCTTACAGTGACCTGTCACATGACAGCATGGTTTGGTGTGTATACACCTCAGCAACATTGGTCACAATCCACAGTTATGTAATGTGTATGCATGCAGTTATGGCTATGCACTGTGTGCGTATTACACACTGCATAGCACTATAGATGCCTCATGATGCTATGCAATGGCATAGTGTCTGTACTTCACACTGTATAGCAATATAGACGCCTCACACTACCCTTCAATGCTCATGCACATTTGCTAAAAGTGCATTCTATCTGTAGGGCATACAGACAACACTGCAATGTGATACCCATTACAATGCTGTACATGTGTCAGGACACCATTGTGTCAGATATGTATGCATGTCAATGCACACATCAGCAGACTACATGTCAAGGTCACTTCAGCCATGTGTACTGTTAAACTGTGCTGGTCCACATGGTGTATCATAGGGATGCATGCTTACTACCATGATTATGTGAACTGCATGGCTACTGATATAACACCTGCTTGCTGTTGTGTGCAACCCAGGGAGGTATGCTAACTACCACTATTAATGTCTGAGCTGCATGCCGTCTGTTGTATCATATGCATGCTGCATGCCGTCTGTCAAATCATATGCATGGTGTGTCTGTGTGTCTGTGTGTCTATTGTAATGTAGAGTCTTTCTTTGCATTCACAGGTGATGTAGGTGCGTTACCCTCCTGCGGTCCATCTGATGTTAGTGTCCCCACAGATACTAACAATGATAAACATATGCATGAGGTATAGGCGGGGTTGTCAGGGGTTGAATCTGTGCCAATGGCTGCCATCCCAGCTATGTCCCCCTCTTCCCCACACACAGTTCTCATGCCAACACATACCCCATCACCAGTGGCCATAGAGGAAGGACAGTCAGCGTGTGTTAGCTCAGAACAGGAATGTGTGGTGGCTACAGAAGGTGTGTCTCCACACCATGGTGTCAGTGTAATGACTGCAGATGTGCCACATGGGCATGTGGCCAGTGCTGCTCATAGGAGGACCTCTGGCAGACATGCACCTGCAGGACAGAGTGCAGCAACTGGTGCCACCAGATGCATGTTCCAGACTGTAATGGCGGCACAGGCACGTGCTGAATGGCAGAACAGTAAAGGGCAGAGGCTTCAGAGGGCTGCTATCCGTACTCTAAACGACAACATCCAGGCATTGGCAAATGCTCAACAGCAGATTGCTGATGTTCTGGACAGGCAATTGGGTGACATGGTTGGAATCCTTGACCATGGCATGGCAATCTGCGAGCATGAGCTGTCTGTGCTGGAACATCTAGTAGGAGTGAGGCGTAGGCCACGTCATGGACGTAGGCCAGCTACATAGCCTAGTGAAGGTCAACGTGAATGAGCCACCTCACATGCCCACTCCCATAGTGCCGATAGCAGTAGCAGTGCAGCTGGTGCTGCGCTGTCCACACCAGGACACAGCAAGCCACATGGACATGGACGTTCCCAGCAGGGACATGCTTCCAGTGGACAAGTGTCATTGGACAGTAGCCAATCTGTACCTCCACCTGGTAGTGCCTGTGCAACCTCTGGCAGGCACACGTCACGTGGCCGTGGCCGGACACAGTGAGCTGTACATCCTGGTCTGTACAATCTGGAGCTGTCAATAATACCCCTTTGTAGGCCTGACAAAAGGCAGAACTGTGTGCACACATACACGCACACAGCAGAAACATCTGTAAGGCACCGCAACACCCACATGCATAACGACCACACATGTCCAATCAGATCACCGGACCTTACCCACACACATGATGTCATCCACTGGTGCAGCCTGTGTCCCTGGCAAACATTATCACCCTGTGCATATGAT
Source organism: Protopterus annectens (assembly GCF_019279795.1). NCBI lineage: Eukaryota > Metazoa > Chordata > Ceratodontiformes > Protopteridae > Protopterus > Protopterus annectens. The sequence continues at coordinate 1,486,698,144 of NC_056741.1, read as the reverse complement.
GATGCATGTGCAACATCCCTGTCATCCACACCATTGGTGCAGGGACATGCTCATATGGTCTGATGCACAGGATGAACAGAATAATGAGATAAGTGTATATGACATTAGTTGTGTACTGTTGACACGCACCAGACATACCATGGTATAGTAAGGTTTATAATGAATTGTTATATGTTCACAGTATGTGTCTTGGTAACAATGGTAACAGCATGTTGGTAATTATGCCCTGCTTCCCTCCTTAAGGTCTAATTGCATGTGCCATTATGTTACAGTGTTTGCAGTTGGAGTGCATTGTTGTATGTTCACAATATGTGTCTTGGTAACAACAGTAACAGCATGTTGGTAATGATGCCCTGCTTCCCTCCTTAAGGTCTACTTGCATGTGCCAATAAGTAGCAGTGTTTGCAGTTTCACATGTGTAAATGTAGATTACTCACAGGCATGTATGGCAATACCAGCATGCTATACATAGCCTCAACCTCACTGTTAGAAAGGCTACCATTCCACAGATGTCCACACATCTACTGATCCAGAAGCATGTGGGCTTAGTAGGCTACAGTGGCTAGAGACGTGACATCCATACCAGGACACATCACATGTATGTTGACATGGTGCGGGGAGTTTACACAGCGGTCTGGCCGATGATAACGTTAGAGGCCACTTGATAGCATGAGGCCTCACTATGTAGCAGTAATACCCTATCCCATTACAGGATGAGAACACACACAGACATACACAGAAACACACAGTAACATGCCCACACTCACGGGGTCAACAACACTATAACGCACACTCAATAGTGTTGAGGTGAGGACCCTGCCTATGTGGTAATCACCCTCACAGTACTGTGCACCCACATGATGCGACACAGAGAATGAACATGTACAGGTAGCCAGTAAGGCTGAGACCGATGGCATCAACAGGGTAGTAGACTGCATCACCACGAGGGGTTAGGGATCGTGTCTGTTCTGTATGGTAGCATACACCCTCACTCCATGCACCAGACAGCCATACATACATACACACACACACACACACACACACACACACACACACACACACACACACACACACACACACACACACACACTGTGGAGTTCACAAATGTCATTCACATACAGATAGCTGACATGTATGTGATACACACGCCACCCCTGCCTACGTCATGCTTTCCACAATGCAGTATGTACAGATCTCTACAACAGTGTACAGGGGTGTGTAACAGTTGGGATGTATTCCTCACCATACGTGGCATATATGGTCACACAAGCAAACACACATGGCAGTACTGTGAATGATACACCTGCTATATGATGATACGTCTGACAGACATGCAGCAGTATTGGCCGCATTATGTGTACCAATGCTACCTTGGCAATTGTGCTGCTATATGCACATGGGAGGATGTAAGTGTTACAGGTGTCAAGTGACTTGCAGTCAGTAACACCCTGACCGTTGTGGTGGTTGTATGTCTTCACCATCAAGTAACAGTAACATAGCGTACTGTTTGCACATGTAATGGTAGGATGACTTGTGACACACCTGTGAGCCGTCTTCGGTAAACATCCATCTGCAAAGGTGGAGCACCACTTTATGTACACACATCCATCCATACCTGATGTACATCCTTCCGTACTGTCAGTATTTCACCATATACAGTTGTCAATGATGGGGCTGCATTGCAACTGCATGTTGTAGTTAGGCACAGATGAATTACATACATCAGCTACTGCACATGCATGGTAGCTGCATGCACACCAATACATGTACATGTGTGTTGGTCCTACATGCCTGTCATGTAGCCATGTTTGTATGCATTGCAATTGGTGGACATGTGTGATGACATACATAACACATGGACTGTTGTATGATATGATGGTTGTCATGGGTAACTAGTACAGAGGGAATGTTACCTCGGTCAACATTGCTACCTTATGTACTGTTTGCATTCAACAGCCATGGACCTACCTTCCATGTGCATGCATTTGATTGCTGTAGCCACTTGTCTGCATGGAGGACAGCAAAAGCTATGCTACGTACATATGTGTTGTGTGTGTGTGTGTGTGTGTGTGTGTGTGTGTGTGTGTGTGTGTGTGTGGTCCATGTACATATCCACTGCAATTACATTTATGTCATATCCAAACATGTGTGTTCTTTGTTGTACAGCGACAGTCATCTGTTACAGCTGTGTAAGACCCAGGGCCCCTGTTATATGTTGAGCCGTCCTGGTTATGAACAGTGGTATCATTGTATTGCATAACACATGATGGAACCCTGTCAGTACATGTGTAGTCTGCACAGTTGCTGTAGACCTATGTACAGTCCACTGGTCATGAGTCACATGGTGTTGTGGTAATGTATGGAGGTGTGTTGCTGGTCCAAGGACATGGTCATGTCTGAGGGCTACATAGTAGAATGTGGCATTTACCTCTGTGATCTGCACCTGAGACATCTGTGATGGCTCTTGAGTGTGTACTGGTCAGTACATGAGTGGCATTCATGTATGTGGGGACAGTAACACCATACTGTGCCCTTCCGTGTTTAGAATCCATGTGCATGCAAGACAGCCCTTCACTACTACTGTCTGAGCATGCCCAGTACGGCATTATGTAGATGGACACACAGTACATTCCAAACTGTGCCCTTCCATGTTTAGAATCCGTGTGCATGCAAGACAGCCCTTCGCTTCTACTAAGTGTGTGAGCATGCCCAGTACGCCGCTGTGTAGATGGACACACAGTACATTCCAAACGGACGTGTGATACTAAGTGTGTGAGCATGCCCAGTGACACCTTGTGTCGGTTATGTGCCTCTGTGTATGGGCATGGCCATTGACATCCTGTATAGCGATGGTGGTCATCCAGGCAACAGATGTCCATACCCCACATCAGGATGGATTCCTACATTGAACACACTGGTTGACTGTCTTGAAGGGTGTACTGTCTGAGGCGCATCTCATATCTATGTAGTGTTGTAATAGTGCTCCGTAGATAGGCAGTTGTCCTGCTCACACCACTGCTGTGTGTTTGTCTACGTCTACCTTGGGATAGTAATATACTTTTACACTGCTCACTCTCTATACATTCCCTATCGGCGTCTTTGCCATTGAGGATGATGTAATCCACCTAGAAGTATGCCTCTGGAAGTGCTGTGTTCCAGTAATCTCGGTAGCACATTCTGTAACTGCGTAATGCTGTAGTGTGATAAGGTAGTTAGGTGTATGTTCGACTCCCAGCCCTGCCAAGTGTGTGTGTCTGTGTGTGTGTGTGTGTGTGTGTTTCCAGCTGCCTGGGGACAGAGTAATGCTTTTAGATGGCTCACTCCCCATACATTCCCTACTGGCGAATTTGCCTTTGCGGATGATGTCATCCACCTAGAAGTATGCCTCTGGGAGTGCTGTGTTCCAGTAATCTCGGAAGCGAGTTCTGAAACTGCGTAATGCTGTAGTGTGATAAGTTAGTTAGGTGTATATTCGACTCCCAGCCCTGCCAAGTGTGTTTGTGTGTGTGTGTGTGTGTGTGTGTGTGTGTGTGTTTGTGTGTGTGTTTCAAGCTGCCTGGGGACAGAGTAATGCTTTTAGATGGCTCACTCCCCATACATTCCCTATCGGTGTCTTTGCCTTTGCGGATGATGTCATCCACCTAGAAGTATGCATCTGGGAGTGCTGTGTTCCAGTAATCTCAGTAACGCGTTCTATAACTGCGTAATGCTGTAGTTTGATAAGGTAGTTAGGTGCATGTTCGACTCCCAGCCCTGCCAAATGTGTGCGTGTGTGTGTTTCCAGCTGCCTGGGGACAGAGTACTGCTTTTAGATGGCTCACTCCCCAAACATTCCCTATCGGCATCTTTGCCTTTGTGGATGATGTCATCCACCAGAAGTATGCCTCTGGGAGTGCTGTGTTCCAGTAATCTCAATAGCACGTTCTGTAACTGCGTAATGCTGTAGTGTGATAAGGTAGTTAGGTGTATGTTCGACTAACAGGCCTGCCAAGTGTGTGTGTGTGTGTGTGTGTGTGTGTGTGTGTGTGTGTGTGTGTGTGTGTGTGTGTGTGTGTGTTTCCAGCTGCCTAGGGACAGAGTACTGCTTTTAGATGGCTCACTCCCCTTACATTCCCTATCGGCGTCTTTGCATTTGCGAATTATGTCATCCACCTAGATGTATGCCTGTGGGAGTACGCTGATGTGGGAACTTGGTAGCACATTCTGTTACTGCATAATGCTGTAGTGTGATAGACTAGACAGGTAGGTGCTCGATTCCAAGGAATGGCAGGTGTGTGTGTTTGGCAGTTATACTGTATGCATTGATATCTGTAGGTGGCTAGCTGCGGGATGTGTTCAGTGTGTTTTGTTGCTGATCTATATAGTGTCCATAGCCCGCATATTCTGCCAAGACACTGGGTTGTCAACACATACATTTGCCAATAGGTCTGGTGAGTAACTGTCAGCATCCCTACTCTTACCCTTGATATGGTCTGACCCATGTGACACAACAAAACACACGTGCCTTGATAGTAACAACACTACATGATGCAGGTGGCACATGTAGTTTCCTTTTCATTCCTGTCTAATGCTTTGCTGTCATGTGGTCTGCTGTTGTGATATAAATGCCATATCTACATATGTGTGTACATGTATATGTGTGTGTATGTATGTATATATATATATATATATATATATATATATATATATATATATATATATATATATATAGATATGTCCATGTATATATGTATACAAATAATATATATGATATATGTAGATATAGAGGTGGACATAGATGTGAACATATATGTCTGGGGACATCAGCACTATTGAATGTTTGTGCCGGATGATCAGTACATGATAACCTGGGATCTATGTATATCTGCCATGGCGTGGTGGTAATACACATCGTCTGTAGTGTGCAGGGTCATGGGTTGTAGTCGTGTAGACACTGGTTATTTTGTTGCTGCGAAGACCATGGGACATCGAATATGGTGATAGTAAGGTACCTGTTGCCAGTTGTGTACGAATCTGAGTGACACTGAGCAGTGGTTATTAATTTGGAGGTTCGGTGTGGGTCATAAAACTATTCATTAGAAGACTATACTATGCAGATGAGGTTGACAATAGTGTATCCCATTTATCACCAGGGTGTGATGCAGGTCCCTGGACTGTATGTGTGTAGTCAGCCAGGTGCAGGTCTCGAATATAGTTGACAGCATGGGAGGGGGGGTCAGGCATACTGTAAGTAGATTGCAGAACTGTGCTTCGGGAGTGCTTCTGCCTTAGCACGCCTAAGCTAGGGGTGTGTCTATACCTGCCTGGTGACATTGGGAGGGATGACAGCAGTGGTGGGGTAGTCAGGGTGTACAGGCTGCACAAACAGCTGTTTATCAGCGCAATCAGCAGATGACATGGTCAGCCAAAACCTGAACAGTACGGTAATGTGAGCAAGCAGCATACACACAGGTTTCGTCCTCACTCTACACCACCGGTGTATACCTGTGGGGACATTTCACGACACAGTCCAACCAAATGAGAAGGGCTGCAGCAGGCAACATATACCAACATGTGCAGGAGGCTGGGGCAGTGAGGATGTGTATGCTGCCGAACAACCCTTACTGGGGTGACATAAGACTTTATAGACCCAGGGTGACGTACCAGGGGCTACATGAGCTGGGGATAGTGGAGCACTATGGGGTGGACAGAGACCTCCTACAGCAGCTTGTTGACCTGTACCTGCCACACCTGGCACATCAAACAGGCCGAGGGAAACACATAACAGTGGATACCATGGTATGTGTTGGCCTAGGTGTACTAGCCACAGGCACCTCACACAGCACAACTGGGGATATCATGGGTATCTCACAGGCATCTGCATCCAGAGTATTGCACCAGTTCACAGACGCCATGTCAACACATGCTAGTGAGCACGTGCATGTCCTCAACAACCAAAAAAAGTTGAATTTTAGTAGGGGGCCAAGGCCCCCAAAAAATTGGCCCCCAATCAGTTTCACTTTTCAGGGGTACCCCCC
>NC_056741.1:1486670673-1486691627 GCF_019279795.1 Protopterus annectens | reverse complement strand
ATGAATGACATGAATTTGAATTTGACTACTGGAAAAAGTTGGTATTGGAAAAGGAATGAATGAATGAATGAATGAATGAATGAATGAATGAATGAATGAATGAATTTGACTGTAAGAATACTTCATTTCATTTTTTCAGTATGTTATTTGTGCAGTTAGCCTCAAAAAATAATTTTATTTTTCTACCAGCCTTGGTTTTGAAGCAATATATGTCAGTACATATTTTTCTTTGATTTTACAGGGTTACCTACTTATTGATACTTTTTACATTCTATTCATGATTTGCCTATGTAGCCAAACTTTACTTTTGCTTTTAGGTCTAGGTCATGGCTGAAAGCATCCTGAAGTATAACTCTATACACTTGTGATGCATGGAAGCTGACCAGCTTCAAAAAGTCTTAGTAAATGAGCTTAGTGCCACTTCTTCGGGTCATTTAAATTAAAGGTGAGGCTGTTATTTCCAAAACATGAAAAAACAAAAACAGCTGAATAGGAAAACCCAGAACCTATTTAATAGATACAAAATAAAAACAATAAAATAACAAATATCCAGTTAGTACTTTCATCTCTAACCTTGAGACTTCTTCAGAATGAATACAGTTAGCATCACCAAATATTTATATAATACCTAGTCATGTGATTAAAATAGTTTAGTACTTTAACTCTTTGTGTTCATGGTAAGCAACACAATCTTCTCTGTTGTTTAATCCTGATGGATAACAAGCATTAAGTTTAACTTGCCATCAGTATTCTTTCCACCCTAGTTCTCCCTCAGCATCAGACTTATTGTCATACCTTGCAACATAATCTAATACAATAAATTTAAAATCCACTTTATGTTGTGTTGTGTCTTTCGGCTTTTCCTAGTTAGGGGTCGCCACAGCGGAACTCCGGTCCCCTAATGATTGGTAGTTGATTTTTACGTGCTGAGTTACCAGCCCTGATGCGCAATCTTCAAAGAAGGTATGCCCATTCACGCATGTCTCCACGCAGAAGACGCTCTAGTTGAGAAGTGAACCGGACAGCATCTTACTGTGAGGCAACAACGCTACCGCAGCACCACCACCGTGGATTAATCCACTTTATATTTGCATGAAATGTAATGCTTGCTTAAATCATTCCCTCCAGAACAGCTCTTTTGAGTGTGTACCTTTAACTCCCAGTGGGCGTGGCTTCAGCCTTTAAAAAATGAAGTTATCACCTTAAAGTTCTAACAAATAGTCATTGACATAGGTCAAATATCAATACAATTGTGTTTGCCATCATGTATGCTTCAAGATAAAACATTCTGATATCTTGTATGTAGCATGGTTTTGGAATTATTAATGCAAATATGAACAAGCATTATTTGATGCCTAGAGGCGCAGTAGGAGGTAACTGCAAATACACCTGGAGACATCACTTACCAGCTGATATTGCATATTTGTGCTCATATATTATCTTGTAAAGCTTTCTGCTTGTTCTACCCACATAAAATGACTGACAGGGCATACACAGAGCTAAATCTACAACAATCATAGATTTGCAAGTAAATCTGTCTCTAAGTCACCTAAGTCACCTAAGTTCAAATCATAGTTGGTCCAGAACAGTAACTTCATGTGCTAGTTGTTTGTGTTACATTGCTCACTTCTCAGAGGATCATGCATTGTACAGATTTATGGGGGTACAATGTGAGTACTTCATGGAGAAGAAGTGAGGTGGGTGTCACATTTCTTGCCAGTAATAAGTCTGTCTTTGAGGTACAGTGATCCCTAAGAGAGATTAATAAATTAAGAAGGCTGTGGTGAGTCAAAGACATCAACATGGGGGTGGAGAAGGGTTGACCCCCCCCCACATGAGTTCTATTTTTTTATTTGTATTGCATTTGTTTGTTTGAACATTACAAAAATATGTGCATTTTATTTTACAAGGTACTTCAACAAAGTTACTGTGAACAATTCATGGCCAGATATGTTAAGAAGATGAAGCAGACCTGTGAAAAAATGGTCATTTCTTGTTCTTACATTACAAGATTCAAAAGTAGTTAGCCAGCTCTGCAGATTAGGGAGACAAAGCCCTTAGTGGGGTTCAACTAGCAACTCCCATTACAGTAGCAGCTGAATGAGGATAACAAAGGAATACAGGGGCTTTCTTACTCACCTTTCCATGGGAAGAATTATTAGGATACTTGCCCAGGAACAATAATATGTAGGTCTCTCAGTTATGAAAATATAAATGCAAATATGAAAATATGAATAATGGTGGAAATCAGTCATTAATTTCTCCATTGCAGAACATCCAAGAGAGTCTTAGTATAAATTTGTTAATTACACCTTGCACTTTATAACACAGTCTACTATTAATTTGTGGCTCAGTTAAGAATGACAGGCACAAAAAAATCTGAATGTCATAAGGAGCTCTGGGTGTTAAATGAAATAATACAAAAAAGGTGTTACAGGCTTGAATGAGTTAACAGCTCAGAGATTTAGTAATCTGTGCTAACTGCCAGACTATTAGCATCACTGTGCTTTAATAAGAAGCTTGCATGTTAATGTGAACCCCCGGCTATATACCCTGTATTTTGCATTTCTGTGCACTACATTCAGTACCAATGATCACAGTAGTTATTTGCTGCAAGATAAATAATTTTACCCAGAGGTTAGGGGGTTTTCTCTTCATAATTATTCTTAAAGTTACTATTAGGATAAAGTTTTATATGCCTCTATACCTCCTAGTGTTGAAAAAGACAGTCCCCCAAATTCATGAAGCTTGCGCCAGGTGCAGGCGTAGCGTGGGCGGTATAACGCCAAATATGTCCGCCGAACGATTCAGGTACGAACAAATCCCATGTGCACTACTGGCATACGCCAGAGCTACGCAGCCCTCGGCATAGGTATGCAAATCACCCCATGCACAGTGTCGCACCATGCTAATGAAGGCATACAGCGATTCACGAAGTGGTGCAGGCGTAGCGCAAACTCATGGAAATGTAAACCAAAAAGCATGGTTTACATTTTCTCAAACAGAACATCGGAGTTATGGAAGCGGACCAGACGCATGTATTACAAAGTTAACATATGCCAATGGCCAAATACACAGCCAATGACACAAGAAAAGATGCACAACACCTAAAAAACAACATTTAATGTCATGTCCACAGTAATGCACAGTACAACCACAGGGCATGTGTGTGCAAACAGGAATACAAAGGAAATATATAAAAATGGCAGAAAATCGCAATGAAAGACAAATTAGGATTGCACCATAATATGCAATGGTAGGCATGGCACACCACAAGCAAGGCGCAAGAGTTGCCAGGGGCCCGCGACAGTGTTCGGCACTGTAACTATGAATTAGTAGTCAATGCCATGCAAATGAGGCAGGAAATACTGAATCGCAAACGTCCTGCCGGATTAAGGATGTACCTGACGGCGCAGTGCTATAACACCGAGGGGTGTATCAAAGGTGATACATGACATCAGCAGAGGGGTGTGCCACCATATCAGTAAGCACATTGGAGCAATGCAAATCTGGCCTGGCCATTGCTAAGCAAAGCTGAAGGACAAGGGTGGGGAGGAGGGTATAGAACCGTTTAGCTCTGAGCACACATGGTGCCCGAAAGTGCATGTGTACGGGGATGAACTCGTGCCCGAAGCCCGGTAAGCGGATGCACGCACTGCGAACAATAGCACAAACAGGAAGGTCAGGGGAAGAAAAGAAGGAAATGCCGAAGCAGAGTAATTGGCGTACTAATGAGCAATTAACACCAATCAACTCATGGCGGCCAATCGATGGCAGTAGATAAGCCTGCATGCAAAAACCTGCAAAACATGATAGGGGAGGCATAGGATTGCAAAGAAAGGTGGGGAGGACCTGAAATGCAAAGACAGGAGAACTGTCATAGCAGAGCAAAGCAAACCCACAGTAGATCGGCAATAGTACACATTACGCAAAATAAGCCAGGTCTAGGAAAGTACAAATGAAAGCAGGCAGCTGGATGCATGCCAGCAAATGGTAGGTGTAACGTGCACAAATGTAAACGGAAGGGCAGGAGGTAATTCATGGCATCCAAATGTAATGCAACACCAAAGGCAGCACAATAGTGGTTTCGTAAATAAAACACAGAAGATACCCTGTAGCCACAATTGTACATACACACCCTATGACATCATCAGTGTTCACAGCAAAACAGTATAAAGTGTGAAAGCACTCAACACACACCTGTGTATTCCCAAACACTGCACCATAGGTGTAAACAGATGGGGAACATTTAAAATGTACATGTTGGGAGCTGCCATAGCTGTGATTCATCAGCATGTGTTACAGACCGACGGTGCTGTGGAGGATGATGCTGACAACCACCATAGGCCTCGGAGGAGGAGAAGAGTGTTCAGACCAAGGGTAACCTACCAGGGGCTACATGATCTGGAGATAGTAGAGCATTACAGGGTGGACAGGGACATCTTACAGCAAATAGTAGAGCTGTGCCAGCCACGCCTGAGAACCAGAAACAACAGAAGGGAACCCATCCCAGTGGACACGAAGGTATGTGTAAGCTTGCGAATACTAGTCACAGGTACCTTTCAAAGGCCAACTGGAGATATAATGGGGATCTCACAGGCATCGGCATCCAGGGTACTACACCAGTTCCTGGATGCCATGTTACCACATGCCAATGAGCATATAAACTTCCCCCGAACTCAGGAGGAGTTGGCCAGCAATATGCGTCACTTCCACAATGTGGCAAACTACCCTGAGGTACTGGGTGCGATAGACTGCATGCACATACAAATTAAGTCACCACCCGGTGAGTATGGTAGGCACTACATAAACCGCAAGGGATTCCACTCCATCAACTGCCAGGTTGTGTGCAATGCCCAGGGCATTATCATGGATGTGTGTGCTGGCAGCCCTGGAAGCTACCACGACTCCCATATCTGGCATGCCTCACAGCTGTATCAGGTATTTGTCTGGGGGGACATGCTACAAGGTCACCTTGTGGGGGATGCTGGCTATGCACTGGAGCCGTGTATGATGACCCCCATCAGAAATGCACACACACCAATGCAAGAACGCCATAATGAGGCACACGCACAAACCAGAATCATCATAGAGCGTGTGTGTTCGGGATGCTGAAATCACGGTTCCAGTGCTTGGACACATCTGGTGGAGCCTTGCAGTACTCTCCAGGCATGTGTGCCGACATCTTCATAGTATGTGCCTTGCTACATAATATGATCCTGCGGAAACAGCTGCAGCAGGGTCAAAATGGGGGTGGCCCTCACAGCCCACCGCAAGTGCCACGGCCAACACAGGCACAGAGGGATCCAGATCATGGACACACTGTGCCAGCCCCAGTAAGCAGATGGAGGCCTGCCCAATATGCCTACGCCTTGGCAAAGAGGGAACGTATAGCACATACCTTGACAGTGTAGGCTCCCACGGACTGACACCCCTCCCCACCTGCACACACAGTAAAATGGATGGCACACAAACATGGCTACCTTTAAATTGTGATGTATAGGTGGCCCACTGTGGAATCCTACATAGGCAGCTCTCAACCATTGTACACGCAACAGCCATGGGAACACGGAAATGTCAACACCTGACCAGTAGATGCGCCCATCAGCATCTGTAGGTTCTGTGTGTATAGGTTCCCAGGTACATCGGTAGGTACATGCCCGATTGTCAGAGGCAAAACACCAAATGGGGCAAACAGTGACTCCCGTCGCCACAACATCATGTAAGCAACTGTTGCGTACTGGAGCAGAGGCAATCACGGGAGCACATGTGTGTAAGCATTGTCCTACACACAGTCATCACGGATTACCCACTGCGTTACTGAGGGGCTCCACAAAATGTAATCATGGAAGTTGTGTCAAGGCAGGGGATGTACCCATGACAGGCATTCCTCACCCCGGCATGCTGCATCCACGGTCGTATGAAGGTGTAGCAAATTATCGGGTGTAGCTAATTGTGATATACATACCCAGTGCCGGAGTACAGGCAGTAAACATCACATGGACATACCATTAACTGGACCAATCAAGTTGTAAACTAACGGAGTCATCCATGTGAGTGTAGTGTGGAGTAACTGCTGTAGTGTACTGCACATACAAATTGACATAATTTGTGTACAACCCCCAGATGTCCAAGTGGTACATGCAGTGACTGTCGTGCATGTTCCCAGTCCCACATCCTGCAAGGGATGTAACGTAATCCCAACGGCACGGGTAATGCATTCCGGATGCAGGTCATCAGAATATGTGTAGCACACCTTAGCGGGAATAAGCGTTGCCCACAGCTGGTAAGCGATGTTTAAATACGACTATACGGATATGCGTGAAACAGGGCTAAGCATCACCGACCACTGCGCAGATCACCATCAATGATGTACAGAACAGGTGACACCAGCATTAGTCACCCCTGAACAAATAGCGCCTGCTCTAAAGGGTAAACGACCACTGCCAGGAGTGGAACAGGCAGTCATGTACACAATCACCCAACACTATTGCTAGGCAAGATGTACGTACGGTAGGGTTGCCACAGTTCAAATGACCAATGTGGGACATACGCCAGATGTCAGCAGGACGACACACACCTGGCCAGGATGAAAACCAGAACGTCAGTGTTTTGCATAGATAAAAAGCTTAGTCTAGTAATGGTCGCAGGCACAACTGCACAAAGAGGGACTGTCCCTCGCAAAGTGGGATGGGAGGGAATCTTAACCTATGGCAGGTGTGTAATGTGACAGGTACAGACACAAACGTGTGGAGTCCAGGAAACACAGTATACACTGACAAACACACAATGAAAGGTGTAGCGTGCCTGTCACCACCCTTGTCCGAGATATGTATATATATATATATATATATATATCTACGCATATATAATACAGATAGAAAGGGCGATAGTGTGATATATGTTGATATACAAGGGGTCACTGGCATCTGCAAATATATAGATAGGTCGACGACATTCCAAACACCTTTGAGGTACAAATAAACAGGATGCCGCTAACTATGGAACGTGTCACACACCGACACGCGTAACCAGGAGGCTGAAAGACAGAAATAACACAGTACTGGAACAGTAGAATCATGAGCAATATGATGATAGTAAGGACATGTAGTCACCATTGGCGGCGGTGCAGTCCACGTAGGTACCGTGTACAACTGTGGTTGTGAGTGATGTAGCCTGTGTATGTGTGTGTTGAGGGTGCCATGTGTGTTCCCATGTGACTAACGTGTGTGTGTGTGTCCGCATAGTGTGTCTGTAGGTGGCAACTCAGAGGTAGGGTAGCCGTAGGCATGCGGTAAACACCTGTCCCACATTGGGAGGGAGAGCCCACCCTGGGCAGGTGTGTCCTGACATGAAACATTAGAAAGGGCAACTGTTCGTGAGTTTAGGACATTAGTATATCCCACATAATATGCAATAGTTGCAGGAAATACTCATGCTTGTATGTAAGAAACGGAAATGTTACATGCAAACCGATAAGTAGTGAAGGACCAAGAACAATTGGTATGTAATGAGGATAAAAGTATGTGCTATCCTGTGTACTGACTGTGGCCATATGTCAGCCTGTAAACACCACTGTGTGACCATAAGTGTCCAACTATGGCCATATGAAAAGGTGGCAAGCCATGTGACAGAGGGTCTGACACCAACACCACTGCAATGACTGCAAATATCTGGGACAGACATACACGGGATAGCGTTCATTTACAAATATCCCTGCACATATCGCCGTACATCCGGAGGTATGGAAGTATCAACCGCACCTGCATACCATATAGAAACCAACTAACAACGGCTCAAAGTAAATTCCCGTAACAGAAGTCTATTAAGTGATAGCACTGTAATTAGGGAAGGGGCCCACACACATATATATGGACTACGTAGAAATGCAAGCCCCACAAAACCGTATATGCTACGTACACCCGCCTACATCCCCCACACTGGAAACAATAGAAATACAGACTGTAACCACAGCCCAAACATCTAGTTAGTCAATTACATCTGCTGAACCATTGACATACCTTGTGAGAGACACATTTAAAGGCGTCATGCAAAATTGTATCCGTCGTATAACGGAACAAACGGTGATGTTACAGGTGTTTGCAATAGTCCTTTATCAGACGGGTGGGATGACAGGTACAGTCACAGGTAGAACCACATACTCAAGCCATCACACACAATCCATGGGGGACATGACCCCAAAATAGACTTGGCTCTACACAAAGCAGTTGCAATTACACACAACAAAACACAATACAGGCCATCTCCCCAAAGGCAGGGCAAATGGCTAATGCCCAGGTGGAGAATTCAATTATACCCCACTGCTGCCACGTAATTGGCAAATGGAGTACCTGCACAGCTGAAGTGCACGTAATTAGTCACACTGGACCACCAACTGGCGGCAGTAAACCACATGTTGCAGGTATAGATGTATATAAGGATGACTTGCCAGATATGCAAACTGTATGCTCATACCGTATAACAGTTGAAAGAGTGATACAGAAGAGCGAGATAGAGACGAAACACCAGAACGATATCAAGGTATGTAGAACACTAACTGTATGTATAGTATGTTCTGTATTACGTAATGTAAGTGTATGCATAGCCTGGTTTGCAGTAATTAAAAGTGTCCGCCATGCATAAAGTGGGGAATTGGATTTATGTAGTGATGTCTCGCTGATCGTACTAATGCTTGTAGAAGATGTGCGTCCAGCAGTGGGCCACACGGTAAACAGCACAGACACCTCAAGGGATGCAACATGACGGCGTTAAACAGAACAATGTCATATGACCCGCCGTCAGTGGCAGGGTATGTTCAATAAGTACCTGCCATAGCAGGGGATAGTATATGTAGATATACTGTAACAGTACACATGTGTATGGGCATATAACGTCAATGACATGTCTAAGGTGGACCCTCTGTGCAAGTATGCATTGAATTATGGGATACCATGTAAAACATGTGTAATGTATAGTACAGTAGATTGATACGTCACATATGTTACACAGGAGAAAAGGCATATGATGCATAACAAAGGTATCATATAGTGATGTGAGTAGTATGTAATTAAGATATGTATAAACAGTTATGATGAAATAACTATGTACTCCACTCTGCATTTGCAAAGGACACAAACATTACTCCCATACTAGAATAGCAGAAGAGATGTGACAGACAAACATGAATATGATTGGCGTGTACAATAACAGTATACATATGGCCCATAGTCACGGGACATTGTAATAGTGTGACAGCCAATCTAACTGGAAGGGCTATACCAGTAACCATGCACAAAGGACATGTAATAGCTCTACAGGTTCATAGTGGGGTACCAAGCAGTCTGGCAAGTCAATGTGTAACAACAACTACAGTGTGCACACCAGTGGCACCTCTCTAGGGTAGTGTCCTGTGAACAGAAGAGCCATGCGTAACCTGCATCACTGCACAGTACAGCCACTGCAGTGATCCCTGGCCCACATGTGTCTACCATCCAACAAGCGAGGTATCACATGAACACTGCTACTGACTGTCCATGCGTGATGTACATAGGAATCATATCCCAATACATGGTGAGTGTCCGGTCTGGGAATGCAACCCCCAAGCACATGCCACACACTGTCGTGTGTGTGCACATATCCATGAGCATCATGGTCATAGTGGCTATTGTGTATGTCGTGTATGCGGAGTATATCCATAAACATATTTGCAGACATGGGCCCTGTCTTTGCAGCAGACGTCACCCCTGAGTATGTAGTCTGCAAATGTGTACAGATGTGGTGTCTGTACATAAGCTGCATACTTTAACAGTTGTAGCTCAATAAACATCATGGCATTTTAATGTTGGGTTATGTAAAGCTGTTGTGTAAGGTGTACCCTACACGGGGTGTTGTACCCATGGACGTGTGTATATGTCCAGTGTTCAGAGGTACAATGGGTGCCTATGTACCAGCTACACACCCAGTACAGACATGTGTGGACACATAGAAGGATATCCATGCCACAGTGGCAATGTGGTCATCACAGGAGTATGCGTGACATACATGTGTCTTACAAACATGTACAATGCAACATGTATGTAGGGGACTAACACCTATGTGATAACCAGTGGGTGGATGGTGTACTGCAAAGGTGATGTTCACACCAAGTGTCATGCAGGTAGAGGCCATGATGTTCGTATCGGTATCTGTCACAGTGACACCCGTATGGATGGGGTTTGTATCAGCTGGTGGAGCAACAATGGCGCTGGGTATGCAGTGGTCTGTAAAGCTAGGCAGGGAAGTCCCTTCAATGGTAGCCTGTACCTCAGGGAAGCATATACCGAACATGAGGGCCACATGACTGAGGACTGTGGTAAGCCAAGTGTAAATGGATTGCAGTATGTGATATGGTATTCCACCCGCAGTGTGTGTGTGTCCCGTCCATTAGCCACATTGCATAACATCCGGAGACATATGTTGTGATGTGCAGGTGGATGTGTATGTAGTCAATACCAGAATGGAGAATGGTGCTGAATGGCAGTGAGAGGACAATGCAGGCTGTGTGGACACCCGTGTTGTCATCAACTACTCTGGTGACTGTAGGAAAGGTGTTCAACAGGTGTAGGAGGCATGCTGTGGCCCCAACAAGACCAACCCAGCTGGCATCAAAGGACTGGAGCACAACAAAGACTCAACGAATGATGTCCATGATGATGTGTCCTATAGCCGTGCATAACAGTCCAGTGAGGTGTGTAGGGCAATAGTCCCAGTCGTGCAGTGTGGCACCACCTGTGTGGAGTGTTACTGTTGCTGTGTGCCAGTCAGGGGCCACAATGTCTGGTACAAGGCTATTACTGAATATGGTGTCCCAGTGGGGAGACATGCTGTTCAGAGTTCTGTGGACATCACTGCCTGGGATATTACAGGGTGACAAGGGGCCTGTGTCCTAGGACATATAGAGTGCAGGTCAGTAATGTGTAGGTGTGACTGCAGGTACATCGCAATGTACCTGCAAGGAATGTGGCCATGCAGGGAGTGAGAGGGTGCAATGTTAGCAATGAAGCCATCAGACAGCATGTTGCCAACATCACCTGTTACTGTCATGTTCCAGAGTGACAGTTGCATGTGTGAGCAGATGTGGGTATTGCATACGACTACTGACATACCACCATAATGCCTTGTGGTACATCTCTGAATGTGTCGCAGTAATGTGTACGTAGCTAGTTATGGAGTTTGTGATGAGGGATCCTGTGGCCCTACTGAGGCTGACCAGTGAGTCACCCCACCCATGGGAATGTACACCACTGTGTAACAGCCCCCACCTGTTGTTGTAAAGTATGTCCGTGGGACCGTACCCCCAGAGTGTCATCTGTAATCTGGTGTGTATCATCATGGCTCTGTGTGGAATAGCATGAACCACATTGTCGTGTACGTGCTATTGAAGTGCACTGGGGTATGTCTCAGCATTTGCATGTGCATTGTCCACCTGCACGTGTGTCACAACAGCAACTACCGCTGTCATACGACATCTGTAGTTGATGTTGTAGTACTCATCTACTGTGTATGCCGTGAAGTGTGGGGTGCCGGTATGTGGCTAACAAGGGTGGGTAGCAGATGTTCGGATTCCACCAATGAGGGGATAACCCCAGGTGTGGAACAGCAGTCACATGTTGGTAGTGTCCATGTCAAGGGTACTGTTGGTCTTGGAGGTGGTGTATGGGTTGAACCAGCTGAGCAGAGGTTATGACTCACGCACAGTGTATGCCTAATGTCTCAGTACATGTGCGGCTATCACAGTTAAGTGTGGGTTACTGTCAGTCTCACATTAGTAGCAGCAGTAGTTCCGGACACAGTTATATGCATGTGGAGCACCTGTGATGCATTGTGCGAAGTAACCAGCCGGGATGTGTGTACAACATAGTGGAATATGGGGACACCTCAGCTGTGGGTGTGCCAGTCCAGGTACATGCCTGAGCGGTACGGTTTGTTTATAATCAGTCATTGCAGGTGTGCTCTGCAGAGCCAAGAGGCAGCTCCCAGTCACTGCAGAGATATTGCAGTGGTGCACTATCAGGTGTGCCTTGCCTGCGTGCATCAGAGGATGATGTCAAGCATTGTGTGACATGACCACATGCTTCGCTAGCCATTTCCCATTCTGGTGGTGACTGGTATTGGACACTGTGCAAGACAGGCAGTATAAAAGCAGCAAGAGTCCAACATGTGATCCGTACTCCCAGGACTGACAGGTGCAGGTCAACTGTGCCACAGCATCATGTTGTTTGGCCGGGTCTGTCAAAGTGGACATTTACTAGATGACTGTGGAATGACAGCAGAAGCATGGACAACTGTTGGGAGTGACAGTCATTCATAGTACAGTGGTAACAGGTCCGGATGACTGCAAAATGCTTCCCAGGGCATGGACCACACCATCAGGGTGACAGCACTGGTGGGCTATTGCATGTCTCTGCACACATAGTCTGTGCCCTGAGTGACAACTTCAGTCACACAAACATGGAAGATGAGTCACATCATACCTGCTGACTTGTGGCATGTGTGCATAGGTTATGTTGCAGAACCAGTTACTGGACAGCAGGATGTAAGTGACTATTGCCTTGTGTAGCCTGCTGAGTGGAACAGCAGTGTGACTACTGTCAGTCACCCAAGACAGGTGTGCTGTGTATGTTATGACACCCTATTGGCTGTATGTGATGGGCACATGTGTCTGTGGGCTATAGGTTGGTGTGGTTGTGTTTGGCGATGTGGGCTGTCGTTGGTGCCCACACAGAGTATGGAGGGGTACTGTACAAGGTGTCTCTGTATGTGTGGCCTGTGGTGGGGATCATGTGGGACTATGTGATGTGTGGGGTGTGTTGCCAATGTTGCACAACCCCACATGAATATCAGGTGCAATCAGGGTTGGTGACAGTGTAACCCCCAGCAGGGCTGCATATGTGCATCTCCCACAGGCTGTACTGTTGTATGTTGGGAGGTGTGCATTGATTGTGTACATGAGAATAGCTCTATTGCCACATGTACAACATAGTCATCATAGTGACAGGCAATAGCACTGGTATGTGCCATTTGGACATGCCTGTATATCAGTGGTACGTGGCAGGTGGACAGGCCGTAGAAACCACCATGTCTCACAAGGTATGTGAGTGATGTGTGTACGACAGCTGTTGTACAGTTATCAAACTGGAAATGTATGGACAGACAGTGTACCTGTGAGGACTGGTGTGAAATGGGTGCTAAACTAAGCAGTAGCTCATAACGTGCCAAGAAGCTCCGAACAAGTGCTGAGCATGCCCATACATTACAGATAGGGTGTTGTATAATATCAACCCACAAGTGTTGACAACAGTCATGATTGGTGGCACCGCATCAGAACAATACCGGGTATGGTCTGCAGTTCCATGAACCATTATCAATGTAGATGTTATCAGTACAGATGTACAAGACAGTATGGATGTTTGGCTACAGATGCCTGTGTATGTCACAGGAGTGTTCTACTAGTGGCCTGTTGACAGACTCACAACTACCAAAGGTGCTACAGTGACATGTGCATATCACACGGTGTCAGCTACAGTAAACCAGGGTTAATGTGTTGTACCCCACCCGCATTGTAGCCCATACCACACAGACAAATGTCAGCCATCTGTGTATGTGAAGATGTGAATGACCATGACCTATTGGCAATTGTTGTCACAGTGTTGTGAACAACATACGGAATGGGCTGTGTGTGTGATGTATGTGACATATGTGCATATTCTGGTGGATGATATCAGCAATGACACCACTAGGGGAATACCCCCGTACCCATTAAGAAACACCTAGGCTGTGGTCAACAGTATGGACACTGTGTTAGGGATGGTGTAGTTTAGTACACCTCCCTAAGCTGCATACATCTCCCTGGCCCTTTAGGTAGTCATCCGAGGTATCCATGACATGACAGGGTGGTATCCATGAGCACGGAGATCATTGGGCAGGCATACGCAGCACCTGTGTGACCAATATTGGAATACACATCACCCTCCAGGGGTAGGGCCCATGCATGGATGGCCGATACCAGCCTCCACAATACTCACCTCCAGTATGCAGCATGCTATCTGCCTTGCATACAGACATATGCCACACTATGCTGTTAGACATGCTACATGTCCATAGCCTGATCTGAAAGACATACGTCATGGACAACCACTGTCCTACGACTAGGATGGCCACATGCTGGACAGATCCCTGTGCCATACCTGTGACATACTCCCACCATACCATGCAGCCCTGTCCACATAGCTGCACATATCATCCCTGTCATACATGGTGTGATGGCTGTATGGTAGATGTAGTATCATCTATCTGGATCAGTAATGTGTCACTGATGCCCCTCATGGTGGTGGAATGGGTGTCGGATACAGCTAGGAAACCCAGCCCGTACATGCTATAGCCGATAACCTTACCTGCGAATGACGTCCGACTAGCCATTGTCCCATGTCTATCACATGTGCAACACAGGAGATCCGTGGCAGGATGTTGAACAGCTGTACAGTGCAGTGTAGATGTCTATGGAAAAACAGATGCATGTACAGGTTTCCATGCTTACTTGGTGCATTGTCACTGCCCAAGCCCAGTAAGGCTGTGTCTGTGTTGATATGTGACATATCCACAGCATCAAGGTCAACAGCATTACTGTGGATACCTCAGGCATGAGTAGACAGGTAAGAACACCAGTGCAGGCAAGCAGACATGCCCACATGGAGACTGACATCACATGCAGTAGGAACACTAATGAGGTGACACACATATATGGGGATGATATCCAATGCATACTGGGTGTTACAGGTGTGTGACACATACATGCCAGTTGTGTTAGTGTCATGTTGATTTGCAAAGATAACTGTGTGAATGTACTAGAATGTATGTGCAGCAGTATCACTGTACATGTCTGTAAATGTGACCTGTCACCTTCATCATGTCTTACAGATAATGCCGCGTACACGCCTACCAGCATATAGCTGACAGGAGGATGATGTCATAATCCCGTACCTCCATAAGAACTATGAGGTGTTATTTAGCCATGTGCCACAGCATGCACAGCAGCGGGATGACCTGTGGCAGGATCTTCGCAGGAGGGTCAACGAAGTGGGCGGCCACAACCGCACCTACCAGCAGGTGTGCAGACACTGCATGGACCTGATACGTCATGCAAAACAGCGTGCCACTGCAATCGCCAGGGAACACGGTGGAACGGGTGGTGGGCCACCAACCCAGCCTCCACTCACACACCCAGAGGAGCTACTGGCCAGTCTGGGAACACCCTCGGAACAGCCCCCACAAACACTAGCTGCCATCGTGGAGGTGGGTGTCTCCCACCAATGAGCCTGGAGTTGCCTGGTAAGTCAGTACTGAACATATGGCCAGTATATCCCATGTACGTGCATGTGTCAGTGTGCATCATGTAATGTAACAACATATGCAAGGTATGTGGACACACATGCTTTATGCTACCCTGTGTATGCACCATACCTCTGAACTGTACGGGTGTTTGCAGGATGTCCAGATGTCTGCCTCATATTGTCGGTGTGTTCCCCTTAATATCTGTCCCTTTCTGGCAAATAGCTGAGGAATGGAGTCATTAAATGATGACATACAGTTGTGTTTACGACTGCACATTCCGTGTCAAACCCATGTGTATGCAAACCTATTGGTCTAGCAAATTTCTAAGTTAGTAAGAGCAATATGTCACAGTTGTCCCTATATGTCCCCCATAATAGTTGGCTTTGTCCACATTTATTGTTCTAAGAGGTTGAGAGGTATGGTATGCACACATGTGCTGACAGTATGCTATTGTACAGGCGAATGTGTTAACCTGCACTATGCACCCTGTGGCTGTCATACAGTCATGGATAATGTTCATACTGCTGTGTCACCCTATACAGGTACCTCTGGTGTGCCGCACAGACAAGAGTCCATTGCAGGTGAGACTATCATCGGTATCAGGCATGTCAAAGCATAGATCTATTCGCCATGTGGCCAGTTAATACATGGATATACAGGTCACATCACCCATCATCCACACAGACCACCCATGTGCAATATATACAACTGAAATGATACACAGACATGAAACTACAGTATTTGTCATTGCTACATGTGTGTCCAGCTGTGCATACAATGGTGGAGGTGTTCTACAATGGAGGCATATGTACTATACAGTGGAACAAAATGTGTGGTACACAAACCAGTACAACACAGTGAGCAGTGATATGGGCAGACCACAGGTGTCACCAATGTGTTACATGCCCCTGCAATGGTTTCACACATTGTGATGTTCCATTAAACATGTCTGAGACACGTAGCATTTTGGTTGTAATATTGTCACAATTTCCCATAACCCATACCCCACATACCACACATACACCTGTTGTCTGCATAGCCCTGTGGATGGTGACATAACCAACATCTATGGGTGTATGTCATATGGCACAACACAGACATGTGTGATAGATGGCCATCACATGCATGACCAACACATGTGCACACATGGCCATGGGTGATGTCCAGAGACATGTAGCCACACAGAAGACAGGATGTGGATACACCCTGTCCCACTTTGTCCACACATGGTCCAAGTACAGCCGTACTAGACCGATTGTACAGGTGATGTGGTACGCTGCACATCATAAATGCCTGTGCACAGCTAGTGGAGGTGTCAGTGACATGTACCTCATAAGATGCGTTGAACATGATGTCTGTGTCATAGCATGACGGTAGTCACCTTCACCGATTCCACTGACAGTGACACCAGGCCACAGAAACTGTACTTTTCCCCCTGTCGTAGGACATCACTGTTAGCTGTGCACCTTGTGTGTGTGGTACATCAATGTCATGTGTGAAATGGTGGCATGACAGATCCACTATGTGTGGACATGGTTGCCAGGCAGCTAACACTCTGTAGTCATCGTGTAGGGGTGTCACCTGTATGTTCTCCAGTAACCTGTCACATGACACAGCATTGTTGAGTGTGTATACACCTCAGCATCGTAGGTCACAATCCACAGGTATGTCATGGGTATGCAGGCAGGTCTGGATATGCAATGTGTACATAACATGCACTGTTTAGCAATATATATGCCTCATGATGCCATGCAAAGGCACAGTGTCTGTACATCACTCTGTGCAGCAATGTAGATGGCTCAGTCCCCTACCATGCCCATGCACATTTGCTCAACATGCATTCTATCTGTAGGGCATATGGACAACACTGCAATGTGATACCCAGTACAATGCTGTACATGTGTCAGGACACCATTGTGTCAAGCATGCATGCATGTTAATGCACACATCAGCAGATTACATGTCAAGGTCATGTCAGCCATGTGTACTGTTATCCTGTTCTGGTCCACATGGTGTATCACGGGGATGCATGCATACTACCATGATCGTGTGAATTGCATGGATAATGATATGACACCTGCCTGCTGTCAGCTTTATCACAAGCATGCTGCATGCCATCTGTCATCTCACATGCATGGTGTGTCAGTGTGTGTGTGTGTGTGTGTGTGTGTGTGTCAGTTGTAATTTAGAGTCTTTCTTTGCATTCACAGGTGATGTAGGTGCGTTACCCTCCTGCGGTCCATCTGATAGTGTCCCCACAGATGCTAGCAGTGATGAACATATGCACAAGGTACAGGCAGGGATGTCAGGGGTGGAATCTGTGCCAACGGTTGCCATCCCAGCTATGTCCCCCTCTTCCCCGCACACAGTTCAGCTGCCAACACATACCACATCTACAGTGGCCATAGAGGAAGGACAGTCGGTGTTTGTTAGTGTTGAACAGGAATGTGTGGTGGCTACAGAAGGTGTGTCTCCACACCATGGTGGCAATATACTGACTACAAATGTGCCACACAGGCATGTGACTGGTGCTGCTCGTAGGAGGACCTCTGGCAGACATGTACCTGCAGGACATAGCGCAGCAGCTGGGATCACCAGATGCATGTTCCAGACTGTAATGGTGGCACAGGCACATGCTGAATGACAGAAAAGAGAAGAGCAGAGGCTGCAGAGGGCTGCTATCAGTACCCTAAACAACAACATCCAGGCATTGGCTGGTGCTCAACAGCAGCTTGCTGATGTTCTGGACAGGTGATTGGGTGACATGGTCAGAATCCTCGATTGTGGCATGGCAATCTGCGAGCATGAGCTGTCTGTGCTGGAACTTCTGGTAGGGGTGAGGTGTAGGACACATGGACGTAGGCCAGCTACACCACCTAGTGCAGGTCAACATGAGCATGCCACCTCACATGGCCACTTCCATAGTGCTGGTAGCAGTAGCAGTGCAGCTGGTGCTGTGATGTCCACACCAGGTCACAGCAGGCCACGTGGACGTGGCCCTGGATGTTCCTGGTGGGGACACGATTCCAGTGGCCATGTGTCGTCAGACAGTAGCCATTCTGTACCTCTGCCTGGTAGTGCCCGTGCAACCCCTGGCAGGCACAGGATACGTGGCCGTGTCCAGTCACAGTGAGCTGTACAACCTGGTCTGTACAATCTGGAGTTGGCCATAATACCCTTGTGTAGGCCTCACAAATGACAGAACTGTGTGCACACATACATGCACACAGCAAACACAACTGTAGGGCTCCACAACACCCACATGCATATGGAACAGATATGTCCATTCAAATCACTGGCCCTTACCCGCACACATGATGTCATCCATTGGTGCAGCCTATGCCCCTGGTAAACAGTATCACCCTGTGCATATGATGAAGCCTGTGCCGCATCCCTGTCATCCACACCATCGGTGCAGGGATATGCTCATATGATCTGATGCACAGGGTGAACAGAATAGTGAGAGGTGTATCTAACATTACTAGTGTATGCATATTGCGGGATGTGTATGTTGTATTGGTTGTGTGTGAATACTGAGATGTAAGAGGTGTATCTAACATTACTTGTGTATGCATATTAAGGGATGTGTATGTTGCATTGGATGTGTGTGAATACTGAGAGATGTGTATGTGACATCAGTGGTGTACTGTCGACATGCACCAGTCATACCATGTAGTCCAGGTGCAGCATGCATTGTGATATGTTCACAGTATGTGTCTCGGTTACAACAGTAACAGCATGTTGGTAATGATGCCCTGGTTCCCCCCTATGTTGTACTGGCATGTGCCTACAGGTAGCAGTGTTTGCAGTCCCCCATGTGTAACTGTGGAGTACTCACAGGCATGTATGGCAATATCAGCATGCTAAACGTACCCCCAACCTGACTGTTGGACAGTCGAACATGACACAGATGTCCGCACATATACTGCACCTGAAGCATGTGGTCAGTTGAACAGGCTACAGTGGACAGAGATGTGACATACATACCGGGAAATATTACAGGTATGTTGACATGGTGCAGGGGTTGTACACAGCAGTCTGGCCAATGATGACGTTACAGGCCACCTGATAGCATGAGGCCACACTGTGTAACGGTAATACCCTGTCACAGTACAGGAACATGGCCACATTCACGGGGTCTACAGCACTATAACACACACCCCATAGTGTTGAGGTGTGGACCCTTGCCTATGTGGTCATCACCCCCGCAGTACTTTGCACCTACACGACATGGCACAGAGAAGGGACATGCACAGGTAGCCAGTGTGGCTGGGACCGATGGCATCAACAGGGTAGTAGACTGCATCACCATGAGGGGTTAGTGATCCTGTTTCCACAGTATGGTAGCATACACCCTCACACCAAGCACCAGACAGCCATACATACATACATACACACACACACACTGTGGTGACCAGATATGTGTGTATGGATAGCCGATGTGTGTGATGTAACACACCTGCCGACGTCATGCTTTCCACACTGCAGTATGTACAGATCTCTACAACAATGTACAGGGATGTGTTACATCTGGGATGTAGTCCCCACCATATGTGGCATGTGTGGTCACACAAGCGGATACACATGGCAGTGCTGGGAATGATACACCTGCCATATGATGAGCCGTTTGATAGACATGCAATGGTAATGTCAGCAGTATGTGTACCAATGCTATGTCTGGCAATTGTGTGGCTATATGCACATGGGAGGATATCAGTGATACAGGTGTCACGTGACATACAGTTGGTTACACCTGACCGCTGTGTATGCATTAAGTCATCACCATCAAGTAACAGTGACATAGCGTACTGTTTGCACCTGGCATGGTAGGATGGCGTGTGACACACCTGTGAGCCATCCCCAGCACACATACATCTACACAGGTGGATCACCACTTTATGTATACACATCCCTCTATACGTGATGTACAACCAACCGTACTGTCTGTATGTCACCATATACAGGTGTCAATGATGGGGCTGCATTGTGACTGCATGTTGTAGTTAGGCACAGCTGTGTTATGGACATCGGCCACTGCACATGCATGGTTGCTGCATGCACAGTACAGATTGTACATGTGCGCTGGTCCTACATGTGTCGCCTGTAGCCATGTTTGTATGCATTGCTATTGGTCGACATATGTGTTGACATACATAACACATGGACTGTGGTATGATATCACGGGTGTCATGGGCGACTACTACAGGGGAATGTGTCCTCCGTCAACATTGCTACCTCCTGTACTGTGAGCATTCAACAGACATGGACCCACCTTCCATTTGTGTATGATTGCTTAGGCCACTGTTCTGCACGGGGGACAGCAAAGGCTTAGCTATGTACATATGTGTTGTGTGTGTGGTCCATGCACACATCCACTACAATCACATGTTTGACATATCCAAACGTGTGTTTGTTGATGTACAGCAACACTCATCTGTCACAGCTGTGTCAGACCCGGGGCCCCTGGTATGTCTTGAGCTGATCTGGTCATGTATAGTGGTATACTTGCAATGCATAACACCTGTTAGAACCCTGTCAGTACATGTGTACTCTGCACAGTTGCTGTAGACCTCTGTATAGTCCAC
>NC_056741.1:1486638173-1486665673 GCF_019279795.1 Protopterus annectens | reverse complement strand
TTGAAGCGCAGCGTGTTCTCGTGGTACTGCGCTACGCTTCCACACCAGAGATCGGGGGAGGACAACTACTGGTTTATTGATATCCAATGGACAAAGCTGCCACTGGCCTTGGACTTGGACATTGGCATGCTTCTTCGACTGTATTCATATTGTATTTGAAGCTGTCATTGCTCCGTTTAGCAACGTGCAGAACGTTAGTCGCATAACATCTGGGTACATTTCTGCACATAACTCTGCACTTGCACGGACAGCTTACTGTTTCATGTATCGTGTAATTACATCATTTGCATAGCTTACACATACAAATGGGGTATGTTGCAAATCCCAACATTGTCCGTGCAATGTTCATGTTACGGGCGGTCTTGCACACCCCAACGGGTGTTTGCTGAATAGCCTGGCAGTCATCTTTCCTTGCTGTACTCTCACTCAATCCATACACGCCGGAGGCTTCATGTATCATGCCTAGGCTTTGCTGTGTGCTATGTCTATTTGTGGTGTATGCATGGCTGTGGGTATGTCCCACTGTCATCACTGGTAAAGGCGATGCCCTATAGGTAATTCATGTAGACCGCTGTGTCATTTGACATGTCAGCACATACCTGCGGCCAATACTGAACTTCCTACTGCAGCGCTTTTCATACATTCTGAGTTATCTTGCGGTCGATAATGCTGTTTCCTCAGACATGTATCTGTTTCTGATCATACCTCTCAACCTCATAGAGCAAAACATCTGTACAAAGCCTAACATGATGGGGGGACAAATATTGGAAGATTCTACATATTGCTCTTACAAACGTAGATAGTTGACAGTATAATAGGTTTTGCATTAGTATGACCTTTATGAGGGATTTGGGGTCTTAAACTCATATGTTTGTCATTATTTAATGACGTCAGTTCTCAGGTATTTGGCAGACAGGTACAGATTGTAAGAGGAACACACCAAACATATGAGGCATACATCTGCACATTCGTACAGTTGCGAGGTATGTTTCTGATACTGGGAATCAATTTTCTTACACCAATACACACAATATATGGTGCCATCACAGGCCAGTTGCCATTACATTCCTATTGCAGGACACACCCACCCAGAGGGTTATATTCCTCACACAGGCCAACAAGTGCTTATCCACACTAATTATATTATCATGTACCTTATGTGTACGCCGGTATTTGCGCTTTCCGTCAGTGGCAGAGCTCCCGTACGAGTATGGGGGACTGGACACTGTATCGGTGACACTGCATGACACCCTGAGGGACACATGTCTTTTGAGTCTATTAACCTTTCACATTGACTTTCACAGGGCATACATTGTCATTCACATTTGTGGAAATACATGCTTTTGACTTGTACATGTTTTGTCATTTGTCCTGATGTCTTTCTTCTCACTTGTCCACCTAGTATCACTAGTTCTGTACATTTATTTAGGATGGGTTACCTTCATACCTCTCACCTGTACACATTATGGGTAAACGCCTTGAGGTTTGACCTATGATTCTGTTACATTTGTCATGATAATGTGCCTTTCTGGTAGATTGCTGGCAAGGCATGACGGACTGTGCGGTTAGGTAATAATGACTGACATTTCTATTTCGTGATTACTAACTCTCATAACATTCGTATTCCTGACTACGTAATTATTCTATCAACGTTCTGACTTTGTCTGGGGTATATTTAATATAGTCCCTATTTGTATTTCATGTACTATGCCTTAGTCCAGCTGTCTTAGTCTGACATTTTGGCAGGTATGGTTACCATCTTGGTCATACGCATGTCCATCCATGATAATCACCTACATGACACTGATATAGGTCACTACGTCTTCCCCCAATGTTTACACAATATCCAGTAGATGGGTTGCACCTTTTTGGAGAATATAGGCGTGTGCTATACCCACATAGGTATATTGATCACTCCCATGGGGCGTACCTAATAGATCTGTGCCAACCAACACCTAGGCCCATTTCTGCATACCCATGATTCCCATACCTGACACCCCATCCACAGTACCCATTAGACATGTTTAATGTGAGCGATAATAAAGTGTGAAGACACTTCTGAGCACTCCCCACTCTGCGGATATCAGGTCGTATGTCATACATTCTATCAACCCATGTGTTATTACCCTTACACCTGCTACTGTTGCATGTGCACCTATATCATAGTTGCACTTGTGATGCCTTTTGCATCAATGATGGTTCGCCCTTCATACAGGATCAATTTTTGGGGTCCTGCAAAGGACACCTATATTCATGTTTAACATGTAGAACTTGCAGGCCCTGTCACACTGGTACTTTCCGGGCAATGGTTTGGAAAGCAACGGTGTATTCCCTTTCATGCATGTCTGTCTGTTTATCCATAATAGCTATACCGTGACCTATTTATGTACATGTGTTATATGTACAGGGACATATGTTTGTTGTGTATATATCTATTCATGTATCATGTGTGTATAGATATATATATGTACATATATACATATGTCTGTACATTCCTCATCTCATAATTTGCTTTGGTTTATGTCTGTGGATATATGTGTATATATATCTCCATATCATACCTTTCAACTGTACAGATTTCCGCTGTATGTACAGCTGTTTGCCTCTTATCTTTGGTCCATTTTTCATAACCTTGTGTCTATCTGGCAAGTTAGTGGCATATCATTAAAGACTGACGTTGGTAAATAATGACAAACATTTCAGGATACGACTTCATACCCTTCAGAGTATCCATGCTAGTGACACACCTGTTATTTTATCCACTTTCTATGTTTGTTAGGGCAATATCTGGGGATTGTCCCTATGTGTACCAGTTGTTTTCATGGCTTTGTCTGGTTTCGTACTTTACGGGGTTAACAGGTATGAGCCATGTACATAGAACGTGGGGAAAACAGCATTCATTTTCAATTCTGTGACCGGATTACACACGTGCAAGCGCACTTGCATATCCTAATTGTGGGTTACATATGTTTCATAGATAATTGTGCTTACATGAACTTTCATAATTCTGACCGTAACAGTTGCATATCTGTATTCCGGTTTATGGACTGCTGCGAAACACACGTTCACCTTTACATATTTAAATGTGTGTACAGCATGAATGCATTCATTACACTTTCAATTTATATGTGCAGTGGTCGTAGGTCAACCGGGACTGCATTCACATTAGCCGGATGCCGGAACCACTATTCTATTGGCGTTCTCCCTCATTGATATGCATACCCATAATACTTAGCTACATCAACATATGCCTCACCGCTTCACCTACAACACAGGCATCCATTCTCCTGCTGGGAAAAACGCAGTACTACATATTACACATTCCCTATTGCCTACTGCTGTGGACTCCAGCTGCATTGTTAATCACTCCGAGGATATGCAGAACACCAAGGCATATAGTCCAGGCACATACAGATCTTTGATTGTCAGGGTGTTCATGCAGTGATCTGGGTTTAGGCTTGTCCACCTGGTGAACGGAACTTTCCTGGCCAAGTTCAAATGTCAGACAAAGCATATGGACAGGGATTTTCTCCCTATTTTGAAGTTTTACCTGTGTTTATAGACACAGATGTTTGGGCACCTGTCAGCAGCTTATTCTGCTGGCAATGCACATTATGGGTGGGGTTATTACAGTCCATACTCCACAGTGAGGGGTGTTCCCATTCAATTTTGACTATTACCTGTATACAGTCATACGGGGATTATTATTTTGGACATGAAGTGACAACAGGTATGCAGTTGTACATTACACAAGTGTGAAGGGTTGTTACTGTAAATATTTACGGACCATACCTCTCAACCTCTTAGAGCACCAAACCTGCGCAAAACCTACATGATGGGGGGACAATTAGGGACACATTTTAACAATTGCTCTTACAAGCTTAGAACATTGATAGAATACTAGATTTTGCATTAGCATTACTTTTCTGAAGGATGTGGAGTCTTAAACTCAGGATATTTCTCATTATTTAGTGATGTCAACCCTCAGCTATTTACCACACTTGTGCAGATTGTTGGAGGCACACAACAACAATATGGGGCAAACCTCTGGTCATTCTTAGGGTTGCCACCTTTTCAAATGCCCAAAGTGGGACATGTTCTATAGAGATGTCAGATTTTCCAGGACAACACATACCTACAGCCGTGCATAGTACAGAACTTAACCTTTTTTGCACATATAATAGCTTATTCTAGTAACATTTGAATTGCTTGTGCTACTTCACATAACATATAGAAGTTTCATATAGAAAATAACTGTTTTATGCGACTATTAAAGGAAATTAGGAAATAACTTTGTCCTAAACTCTCAGGACATTTGCTATGTCTTGATTTTTTTCACAGGACACAACTGCCTACATAGGGACTATTACTCACAAAGTGGGACAGGTGGTAACCCTAGTCATTCTGCGAATATCCGGACAGTTGAGTGGTATGGCATGGACCTCTGTAATACGCTGTTGTGTTCTGGCACAGCAGTAGCTCAGCATTAAAGACTGCAGTCGGAACGTGCTGACAGAGAGTTGTGTTTCAGACTTCATGCTCTGGACATTAATGCCAATGTGCTAACTGTTATGCTATCAAATGTCTATGTTTCCAAGAGCTATCTTTACAGATTGTCCCTGTTTTTGGACCTTTGTCACACTTGTATTCACGGCTCTGTCCAGATATCTTGCTCACACAGGTTGACAGGTAAGGTCGGTCACACCTGCACACAGTCAGTGTCCCTCACACTTGATCAGGGTTGACCTGTTTATGTCAGTGTCTTCCTCACCCTCAAGCCGTTCTCCACTTTGCAAATGTGTGCATTATATTCTCCCTCCTATTCGTGTCTGGACATGTGCGTCATGGGAAGGTATTTTATCCTGGGTGGTGGGTTATGCATGCCCACTTAGGGCTGGACAGTGTCATGGACCTCCACTGCACGTTCTGACTTGTGTCCAGATATCTACAGGACTGGACATCATGTCATCATACCCATTCTACTATTTACACAAGTTGGTAATCCCATGAGGGATATCCCAAAAATTGGACTAGACCAAAACAAGTTAGATAATGATGATTTTTGTGGCTTTACAAAAACATGCAGGGGGTTTTACATGCAAGGGATACATGGTTTGCAATCCTGACACTGCCTAGGGTGACAATACCTACTACATATACGTAGGGGTCACTGTGTGTAGCTGTGTCTGCAACAAACCAGTGGACCAAGTACGGCTGGATTTGGTGGATGTTCTGGTATAGAGGCAGGTTGTGTGTTGTGGAGGGTATGCTGGGTAGGCCATTATGCATCCAGGTGTGTTGCGTTTGTTATGGCCAGTTCCATCAGGACCCATCTGTGGGTATGTGATGGTGACGTATCTATATATTTGTCTCGCACATTTCCATATTCATATGTTTGTGGGATTGTGTTCTACACTATGGCCTGTCTGCTTGTCTTGCAGCTGTTTCTACATGTGGTTGTGTTTCTTTCCACTTCACCCGCTGCCTCCTCGTACATATCCGGTTCACCTTTTCTGCATACGACACAGTATTGCCTTTGAGGAATTAACCATTAAACACCCACCCCTCACACGCGAATTCATCACACCCCATAGAGCACTACTTTGGTTGTTGGCTCATGACATGGCCGGAGTTACACACTGACTACCCTACATGTGTTGGGTACCTTTATGGTTGTGTGGACTACCCTGCCATGTTTCCTTTCCACATGCTATACCTCACACACATAGGTACATGCCCATACTTCACTTTCATTACTTGGTTGGTGTATCTGGGTACTACCCGTTCGACTGTGTCACATACATGTTCGGATTATACAGCTGCCTTCCGGATTTTGCCAGCCTGTTGTACTCATTGGTAGGGTAGCACCTTTTCCTATGTTCAAGCTATTCCTTACACATGTCCGACTGTTGTGGACAATGCCTCCCCACAGTCGACGGTTGTGTTTCCACCTTTTCAATTGGCCACAGTGTGACATAGGGTTACCACCTGTCCCACTTTGCGAGGGACAGTCCCTCTTTGGGCATTTGTGTCCTGACATGTAATTGTAAACATGGCAAATATCCTGAGATTTTAGGACAAAATTATTTCTTATATTTTATGTAATAGTTGCATAAAACAGTTATTCTGTATCTGAAATACCTAAATGTTATGAGAAACAGAATAAGCAACTAAAATGCTACAATAATACGCTTTTATTTAGGCAAAACAGTTAAGTTCTGTCCTTTGTATTGGCCGTGGGTATGTGTCGGCCTGTAAAATCTGATGTCTGTACCAAACATGTCCCACTTTGACCATTTGAAAAGGTGGCAACCCTAGTGTGACATTTGCGGTGAATACAGCATATTTTACAGGCCGACACATACCCACGTTCAGTTCAGCAGATAGATTCTTGCCTATATCTAAGCTTATTCTTGTAGCATTTCGGTGTCTTATTCTGTTTCTTATGACATTTATGTAATATACGTTCAGTGAAATATGTTTAATGCAACTATTACATGACGTCTACGGAATAATTATGTCCTATATTCTCTGGACATTTGCCAGTTTTACATGTTTGTGTCCAGACACATCTGCCCACAGAGGGCCTGTCGCTCACAAAGTGGGACAGGTGGTAATCTTGGTCGACGGTACGGATCATACTGTTCCTTTCGACCTACATGTGTCCGTATTGTTATGGCTATTTATATGCTCCTTCTGTTTCGTTTACATGCGTATGCTATTTCCTATCACATTCTGTATGTGAAATATGGACATATCTTTTGTATGTGACTATTACATGGCTTGTGGGATATGATTCAGACATACGGTCACTACATACATCTACATTTCTCGTCGTGTATTTTGTTATGGACACATCTGCACAGCTATGTTCCCTCCCTCACATTATGGGTCAGCTGGTGACCCTCTCCGTTGGACTGGACGTACCTACTGGCGGCGCGCTAACATATGATACGTTTCACTTCCACATGGTATAGCTATCAACACTACGTTGGACTACGGGCACACGGTTTTCATGTCATTTGTTCAAGGGTAGGGACCCGTTATTCCTTACCATGCATTTGTGTTTGATTCTTCATTTTCTTTTCGCAGGGACTATGCTTTGCATACGTTTTGGTATCCACGGACACTAATAGGTGTGATTACTATTGCTGGTGGAATATAATATTCAGCAGTTTAGTTTGCTCCTCGACAGCCGACATTGACACACCTCCCTGCACAACTTCGATACGCCCCTTGCATTCGCGCACGTTTCCTATGCACGTGGCTGTGGTGGCTGCGTGCCTTCATTAATATGCATATGGTGCGACTACTTACGCCGACCTTGCGCCGAGCTTCATGAATCCAGGGGAGTGACTTAATCATTCATGTGTTGGAAATATTCCCATATTTGTGCACTGTCTCTTCTCTGGTACCAAAGTCTACCATTGCTTTCAGTTATGAAGCTGTCTAGTTACTATTCATACATTTACAGAACTATTCTGCACATTTTCAAAGTGACCCCTATGGCAAATAAACTGGGTGGGATCCATTAAGGAAACCTTTAGGTAGAATATGTGATACACATTCACATTTGCCTCATCTTAAGCAAGTGGTAAAATAACAGCTGACAAATATAGTGACATCTTGCCAATCCCAATTCCAAAACATAGATACAGATTCTAAAAGGGTTGCTCTCAGTGTAAATCTACCCTGATTCAGAAAGACCTGCTCTACGTTTAAGTGATTTACTTCAGTGTAATATATATCTATAAACAGGCTTACTATGTGGACCAAATTCCAAAACACTTACTGTCACTCTGCTCTCAGTGTAAATGGTCACTTATACTGAGAACAAATCTTTTCAAATCAGGGACAAAATATAGCGGAAACAAAGATTAAACTCTAAAATGCCTTACTAGACTCTAATGTGGTTTTGAAAAGTGAATAATTTTGCTAGAACACATGTATACATAGTGAAAGTTTCTGGCATTATTGTTCAAAGGTGCTGATCATTTTTGATTTATGTGTGATTATTTCTTAGACTGCCTGATTTTGATTTTCAAAACTCAATTCATTTTAATACATGAAAAAAAAATGTATCTGTAACATGGTCCTCTTGAAAGTAAACTAATTTATTTTAACTGGTATCACAGTTTGTTTTAGGATCAGTAAAGTATTATAATATTCCTAAAAGGTGATGAATTAGTTTGCAAGTTCATCATTGTGCATACTGAACATGCATCTCCTTGTTGACTTTATTTCATCCTGGTTCTTCTTTTGCATAGTGATCAATTCCTCTTTGTAGCAGCAGAATTAACCTTTGTCTACTTGCCGTGACACCATACACAAAATATAATAAGATTAAATAAAGCAGTAAAGTAAATAAGCAGTCAGCAGTCCAGAAGAAAACAATTAATGAAACATGGCTACTACATTTAAAAAAATTATGCAATAGCAAAGGCAAAATGAATACAGAAAGTGCTGCTGGAAAACTAGCAAGGTTGCCTATGATAAACTTTGTGAAATGGCTAATACTTTATTGGTTGTATATGACAAAGTCAAGCATCATAATAGCATTTCTTATTACAAAAAATATCTGAAATCACAGTTTTGGCTTAAGGAAAATTTGTTTTTATACATAAACCTGCATTTTATTTCCATCCTTTGACTACAGTGTTTACTCTGTTCATGTGTTTTATTAAATAAATGTAAACACCAGTCCTGCATATCTGCATTAAACTTTCTGATGGAAATATTTTTATTACTTATACAGATTTTGCACATCATGCATGAAGTCTAGTATTAAATGCTGTAAATGGTGATGGTATTCTGGTAGAAATAAATTATACACTCTTCTAGAACATTCTGTATAATTATGACAATGGCACATGTCTAGCATTTCGCATTCTGCTGGCCTTTTTTTAGTAAATTAATCACCCTCATTTTACCAGCAGGGGTCAATAATTCTTCTAGCCAGCTGTTACAGAAACCAGGGAGGTGAGCTTGTATGTGAAATGGCACTGCACCTTAAACGGACCATGGAGATCAAACCTGTTTGGGGCTGAAGGCATACTTTGATTTTTTTTCTACTTTTTTCCTTACGAGATAATCTATTTCTGGTCAAACTGCATATTGTATTTAATATGATTTATCTTGATATTTACTATAAACACCCAATTCTTTGTATTACAGTGAAAGAAGCCAACATAGTTACTTAACATTCAACGTTCAACTCATATAATTGCAGCAAGCCATTTGACTCGAATTTGTACAGATCTTCCTGTGTCAGTTCTTAATACATGATCTTTTCACTTTTCTAGTAGTTGTTATTTAATTTTATGCTATTTTCTCCACCTTTAAATCTAATTCCCATGTCCCATTTAGCAGACGTGAATTTCCAGTCAGTTTCCTAGGACTATCTATACACCGTGCTATCATTTTGTTGCTAATCAGCATAGAATTTTAATATAAATGTTGACTTGCCATGTTTTATGATATATAAACTTTTTTCTTTGTTTTGCAGTACATGATACATTCATTTTTTTCTATATTTTCATCATATTTTCTTATTGTTTTATCAAAAAGTAGCTGTGTATTTTATAAAATATTTATCTTAAACATATCCAAATTCAAGATGCACCCTTTTCATGTTCATCAGTCATTAATTTAAACCAAGTTAAACAAGTTACTGATAACACTATGCCCTTTGTTCACATAATAGCTGAAATAGATGCAAATCCCTTAACAGAAGAAAAAGGGTGATATCGTAGAACAAAGACGGGGAGACTAAGTTACATATCTGGAAGCCCTTTTCTTCCTTTGCAGGTGTCTGTCCCAGAGAAATAGCACCTGGGAATATAACAACTTACTCATTAGACTACAGGTGCACTCGGTGTTTGAAGTAATGCAGGACTGGGAGGATACCTGCAGAAGGATACATAACAAATAAATTGTCTTCTTGTCTGAGCTTGCAAGCAATGGAAATATTAGACATCAAATGGAAGGAAATGTATTCCAAAAACACAGCCATTGTTATTAGAAAGAAGAGCCCATATGTGGGGTACTTTTTAAAAAAGAAAAACATCTACAGGAACTAACAATTATGCTATGAACAGGAACATGATAAACAGGAAGCTGACATTTCAGAGTACCCATAAAGTAAAAGGACGAGAAGGACTGCTAGTACTGTCTGGGTAGCCCAGCCAGTGTGTGTGCGTGTGTGTGTGTGTGTGTGTGTGTGTGTGTGTGTGTGTGTGTGTGTGTGTGTGTGTGTGTGTGTGTGTGTGTCTGTGTGTGTGTATTTCTGTGACCAGTGAGATGTGATCTATCATACTGCCAAAGTGGCTATGATTTTGCAACATAACTATCATTTTTGCCATTAGATTTAGCCTCACTCTCCTCATGGATTTATTGATTATCTTTATAATGTCAGACTTGTTTAAGGGTAAATATCTTATTAAATAACTGAAGCAATCCAACAATAAAGGTTCCTTATCTCTAAGTCTGTGGGTTCTAGTGTCTAATGTTTTATTGTGAAAAACATGTCCCTCTTTCTGTGCCTCTGCTATGAATTTTTAATGATTACTTCTATAACTTGTAATGCACAGAAGTTAATAGGTATGGAAATTACTGATATGAAATGGTAAAACATGGCTGGCAGGTTCAATAACAAGTGATGCCTACCAGTACAGCTCAGATAGCTAAGGCTTTGACCTACTAATAAACTCTTACCTGTAGTTCTTGGTTTGATTCCCTCTCTCTCCTCTTGCATGCTCTACAACTGATCAATGATCATTGGCTGATCCTGGAAAGAGTAAATTATGTTTAATATGGATTGGGCATACTCAATGTGCACAAAAGTCAAATAAATGGGATCTAGAAGAAAAGGTTGATGGAGTGTGGGTGGGTTGTTTATTTACATGTAATACTGCTTCAGAGGTGTGGAAGATGTAGGCTTATTTGAGTAATGACAGTAATGATTCATCTAACAGGGAATAAGGCTAAACATAGTAGATGGATGTAGTATACAGAGTCTCTAAAACATTAAGCACCGGTTTGGCAGGGAAGCTGAAGAAGAGATTGCAAAGAAAATAATGGCAATCATAAAGAGGGGCAAATAAGTAAGAAAGACAACAGAGATGGTTTAATGGCCATCAGCAATGGAGGTTCAAATAACTTAGAATGGAAATCTCAGTAATCTAGACGAAATATTTATTAAAAAGCTTCTTTTTAAAAGTCATGTTTTCTGAAATACTGTTTAGGAATTCTTCATCATTATGCAATGTTTCTCTGTTGCAGTGTGTTTTAAAAGACATACAATATGCATACCCAAAATGCACCAGAAGAAACAGAGCATGCTAAAATAGGCTATCCAACTGCAAATTTTGTATTTGTTATCTCTGTGAGCTTAGATAGCATTTCACTTAGCTATAGGCATGTTTTTGATATCGCTACAAAAATAAAGCTATGTCAGACTCCAACAATTCTTCAAATGCACAAAGGACTTGGCTAAACCAAAACATGTCCTCAGTGTCTAATTCAGGTAGTTGAAATAGTATCCATTTTAAATAATAATGTTTAACCAGGTTTGATTACATGATTCTGGCACCTATGAGTGATGGATTTTATTTTCCAAAACATTTCTGCACTATTATTCCCAGCCTATAGCTGTACCCAGTAATTAAACAGTGTGTACAGTGCTACCTTACAATAAAACATTGTTTCTTTGGCGTGTAGAATTATTACATAGGTGCAAAACAAGTCAGCTAACATCTTCTTGGATGCTGTCCTGGCTAATGTTTGTAATCAGATATATTAAAATACATAGCACAATCAGACATATACTTTATTGATAAATTTTATGTCCACACTCTTTACTTTGCACTTTGCACTCTCTACTAGGAACAGAGGCAACTTTCAATAATTACCCCAAATGCATGACCAATAAAAATACTGATATTAAACATTTTGCTAATTCATTAGTACTCACCCACAATTCACACTCCAAGGAAATCAGAAATCTTATTTTAAGAAAATAGAATATCTTCAAAGTCAATGAAAGTGTCTACAATACTCTCTGTGACACCCCATCTGTTGTTTATAAAGTGGGGAGGAATATAAAATACATGTTAGAACTACAAATGGAAGATAGACTTATTTTCACCACAAAAGGCACCAGAAAGTGTGGGGATTGTGGTCAATGTTACAACATTTTAGAAAATACTTTATTATTTTGGATCAATTTCTTCACACTAAGATGTACTTGGCTGATGCTAACTGTGGATCTAAGGGACTTATTTATATTGCTTTGTGTTCCATTTCCCCTGATTTTTATGTGGAAAAGATAGAAAGACAGTTTTGCAAATATATTTATGAGCATAATTACAGAATTTCCAAGTGTAATCTCAACAATGCACTGTTTAAACACACACAGACATGCACCACTTTTTCCAAGATTTTATTTGGGATATTGGAAATCTTTCCCTTCAACAGCAGAGGTAGTTCTTGGGAACTAAAACTGAGTATAGCGAACTGTTCTGGCAATTAAAACTAAATGCATCCTGCTACCCTGGTCTTAATGAGAACATATCTATTTTACTGGTTCTCAAACTAAGGGCAGCAAAACTATAGTTGCAAAACAAAATCTTTTGTTTGCGTGCAGTCTAGGATTTGTAGCTTTTTAGCAAGCATTTCATACTAATACATGTTTTAACTGGCAAACTATCGATACCGTGAAAGGCAAAACATTTGCCGTTTGCAATACCGAAACAAACCACCAAACCTGGAATTTCGACTCTTACAGAATGTCGACCCAAATGATCAATACATTTGAGTTGACATTGTCACTGAAAACATCACATGATATCCGTATAGGAGCTGATGTAAATCAAACTCCTATAGGACATATCACGTTTTTTCAGGGGGCCAAGTGCCCCTGAACCCCCCCCCCTGTGGGGAGCAGTACCCCCACATCCCCTGCTAATAATATATTCCAACTCCAAGATAGCACTACAGTGGGGATATGGATGAATTTCCAATCCCCACTATACTGCATTATCCGTACAATTTGTTGAAAACACATGTGAATGCACTACTGCATTTGCATAAGTGTGTTCGACAACCCCATACACTCGACATTGTGCAAATGACAATTTGATTTTCAGCATACGTGCTGACAGCTTGTCATTTGCACAATTGATAGTAAACCATTTTAACCACGTGTTTTGAAATCACAAACACAAATTTTATTTTGTCATCTTTGACCTTTGTACATGCCTTCCATTTGTTATTCATACCACCACTTTATTATGTATTATTTTGAGTATAATCCAGGATGCTGTAGATTTTTAGCAAGCATTTTACACTAAAGTATATTTTAAACCATGTGTCTTGAAACCAAAAACACAAATGTTATTTTGTCAACTTTGATCTTTGCACATTATTTCCTTTTGATATTTATAGTAGCACTTTTATGTTTTCAATGGTTCTGATGAAGACCTGTACTGAGGGCAAAAGCACTTAACTGTTACTACTAAATTGCTTTGTAAGATTTTTACAGTTTTTGGTGGATTTTATTAAACATCTTCGTACCACATTGAAGTGTTTTATTTTTGGTTCTGGCCCTCCACACTACATGAGCCTTTGTTTAGATGTTCTTAGTATTATTGTGGCTGCATGGACACACGCTGTGGTTTCGGTTTACATTTCAGACACAGAAATTCCTTCACCAATGCACTTGTATTTTGTACAGTGTTTGAATGTAGACACCTTAATAAATTTGCACTCAGAAAGTAACTACAAAGGAGCAGGTAGTGTCCTTACTTATCACCACGCCAAAGTCATTACAAAATATGATGACAACCTTCTCTTTCCTAAGGTGAAAATCTGCAGAGTGTGGGGCACCAGATCAGGGACTGACACAGGGCACTAGATGAGACAGCTATGATTCTATATAATAGTCAGTCATGACATTTCATGTTATAAAACTATGCCAAGTAGAACAGCAAACATTTTTCTGTTCAAATGTCTCTGGCCTCTATCAATATTAGTCAGATATTATGTTCACAAAAAAGCATTTTCTTAGTGTAAAGTTAACAAGGTCAAGTTACTGTCTCTTGACTCAATCTATGCTTCACCTGAGTGGCATGTTTCTGTTATTGATGAGTTTTTGCTCTATTTTACCTATGATGTGCTATTTGAACTCATTGCAGGTAGTAGGCCGGCACATTGGTTAGAAGTTGTCAAATAATAAGGATGTTAATCTAGTACTATAGATTTTTGATCTTTTGTTATACACATCTCTATCTGTGAGAATGTCTTTGGTTATTCAATTGATCAAGTCATCCTTACATCTGTTTCTGTCAATATCACATGTGACAGATGACACTTTCAGTGACTATCTCCCTTTTTTCTAAATTTTGATGCCATAGCAAGATATATAAAATACTGCAAGTCAGAATATATGAAGAAATTAAATCCTAAACGTTTTGTAAATGCCATACATTTCATAGTACTGACTCGTCTTATGTGATTTAAACTTGAACACACAATAAACAACTTCAGTGATAATATCCTTCTGAAAACTATCTGTCGCATGATTCCACTTTGGAAATGTAGAATATGAAGTTCTAGTCTCCGCAGGAGCATTTAAAACATTAAAGCTATGACATCACATACAGACGTTTGAGGGTCACTTACTGTTTAACAAAATTTTCTACTGGTATCCAATACTTTTCTTTTGAATCTTGAAATAATGTAGGTTCTCTTTATTCATTAATGAATAAACTATTTCTTGGATCAGTAAAGACAGTTCTTAAAAATCTCTAAAAGGCTTAGCAATCAGGTAGATCAGCTACTGGATCTTACTAAGATATCCATCCATTCCACATTTCTTTGAGTTCATCAATATAATACTGCCACTTGTTTTGGACTCTACTTTAGAGATTCAGAATTGCAAATTACTTCTAGTAATTGTCAAAACTACTGCTTCATTGTCTGCTCCAGCATCTTGTTCTGATATTTCACACTATTACCCACACAAAATGTCCCATAAATACCTTTTTAAATTGATTCTGGATCAGCATCCATTAATGATTTGCTCCTAGAATTCTAGAAGACCTCAGTCAGGACCAAAATTCCTATCTTAGTCCTAATCAACTGCTCAGTCAAAGAAGGATGGTTAACTGCTTTTAGACATGAGCCTTTACCTTAACTTTAAATAATGGCTGTTCTTCAACTTCTTAGGCACTTACTGCCTGTTATTGCCCTAATGACCTCTAGTCCTCCTTCTAAAAAATCCCAGAGGGAGAGAGGGAGAGAGAGAGAGAGAGAGAGAGAGAGAGAGAGAGAAAGAGAGTTATGCATTCATGATCACTTCTGCGGTACAATGTTAATAATAACAGCATATCTATTACAAAATGAGGTCTTGTCTTCTATACATGCATTTGAACTGTAGCAAGTTTGTTGGATTACTCCCTTAAGAGTGCTCTGTGACATTTTATATGGTCAGCAATGGTCATATTCTAGAACTCGTAGTCTGAAATAGGTTGCCTAAAGGAAGGGCGCAAGATATCAGATGGGTAGACGTAACCACCGCACCCTTGGATATATATGTCCTACGTGGGGCTCTAGTGTTGATGCCTGTTCTTCACTATGCTCCTGAATGGAAGGTTGTAGCACTATCATGGAACCAATCTGTTCCACTATGCTGCTGATGAGTTTTCCACTGATACCACACATGATACTATCTCACTGCTGTCAAGTCAACTTTAAACTGCACGGCACATTCATCATCACACAGGAATTTCTAATTTATTCTGGACCAAAATGAAAAGGAAATGATATGAAGAATTTTGGTAGTGATCCTACTATCTCAAAATCAGAAAACTTAGCCACATTCATATTTTCCTGTTTCACAACTGAAGTATTTAGTTTTACTACACTGCCTGGACAGACTATTGATAGTCTGTTCATGACTTATTAGTGCATAAGCATAGTGCTGCCATGGACTAATTGGAAGCTTGGAGACCTTTACAGACCTAGCTATTGCTTGCCTTACTTTCTCAACTTTCTCATGAAAGAGTCGATCATTTTTTCTTGTCTTTTCTGTGCTTTTAGTCAATAATACATGCCCTTTCTGTACACACACTGAAACAGGGTCATAACAAGAGTGCTAGATATGCAATAGGTCACCAGACTAGGACTCACCACTTTCCCTAATTTTACAGTTCACCACACTTCAAATTCAATCAATGCCTTTCTTTAATTCAACTAAAATGTACATATAAACTAGGAAATTATATCACTTGCTGCATTTAGTCAGAGCTTGGAATGGTATAGATAATGTGACCTTAACACAGACTGGAGGCTTTTTATATTATACCTAAATAATTCAAGTACATATTTGGTAACACACTCTTCTTTGTCCATGATGCTAAGCCCTGGAACAGATCTCTACTTTTAATGCTGTACTTGTTTTCCCAAACAATGCATTTAAAGCTCATTAACAGTTATACTGATACTAGGTGGAAATGCATTTAAGGAGTTACATGTAAATGCTGTTTGCATTTTATTTTTTTGCTCTCCATTGCATCATCATCTACGCAGTGCCCCACATCTATCTCTGGTTCTACAAGCCGCCT
Source organism: Protopterus annectens (assembly GCF_019279795.1). NCBI lineage: Eukaryota > Metazoa > Chordata > Ceratodontiformes > Protopteridae > Protopterus > Protopterus annectens. The sequence continues at coordinate 1,486,649,051 of NC_056741.1, read as the reverse complement.
CCTAATCAACCAGCATTCCTCGGATAGAGCGGGGACTGCTTTGAATCTTAAGGGTGATTTTATGGTCTGCCTATCAACATCTCCCAAGCGGTATTTTATGACCTATTCCTTTGCTTCCCCTTCCCTTGCAGTCCCATGTTTGTGTCTGAGGGAGAGGCATGCAGTGGAGATGTGGTGTTTTACTCCCTCTCTGGAGCAACACACTCATGTCTGGACCTTTTTCCCTCTTGGGCCACCCCTCCCAGTAGTGATTTCTCCAGTCTCTGTTATAGACACAGAACCCTCCTCCCACAAGAGATGTTAATACCCATTCCTCCATGCCACTCTAGCAGTCACCCGAGCTGCTAACTGAACCGGGGTCAGTTGGGCCTTATCAGTCTTCTCCATCAGAATGGTTGTTTACATTCTAATTGAAACTTTGATATACATTCTAATTAGAAGTTTAAACCTAGCCTTACTGGGATGTACGCACATGCTATCTGATAGAAATACAAAAAAAAAATCATTTGCATTTGTCAAAATTGTTACTTTTTTATCTTTCCTGATCCTCAGCAATCTCTTTACCTCCCTCATTTTTGAAAGAATGAGATCCAGTTTTGCCAGTCTTAACACTTTGAAAAGTAATGGGTGACTCAAAAGAAAAACAGGAAGTTTTGAAAGTCATCATTGCACCTTTATAGCCCTATTTGCAGGGGCTAAAACACCCATTACACCCTACATGTGGCGGCTGTGCTTTCACAGTACTGCTACTTAGATATAAATATTAACTCTGAGACAGTTGTGCCTTGAGAAAATGGATTATGAGATATTGTAAGTTGGAGTTAGTACATGTTCCCCATTATTCTTGCTTTTATTTCCACTATTTCATAATTTGCAATCAAATGCATTTGATTTTCAATGGGAACTCCACAATCTGTCTCTGTTGTATTTCTGTAGTTATCTCACCTTGAAATGCACATAGTTTAAAAATATTAACTTGGCTCATGTTCCTCATAGTCAACCTTTCTATAATTTCTGTTTGATTATTACTTTTTAGTTATTGTTTGCAAATAGTCCATTGAAATATGAATGTTTATTGGACAGTTAATTAGTGTAATTGATGTATATTATGTATGTATCTGTTTAGCAAATGTTTAAGGAAATTTTCTTCTTGACTTTGAGCAAGTAGAACAATGATGTGTTAGACATTTCTGATCATTAATTGTAATGTAGAGAAACACTTACAAAAATACATACATTAGTTAAGTAGGACAGCGGGCTGAAAGGAGGGAATTATAAAAAGAAAAAGTAAAGGAAAGAACAATATGAGACCACCAAAAGAGAAACAATATGAGCCAAGAATGAGGGGAAAAAACAACCATGACATGAAGGTTAGAAAAAGGTATTTTTATGCAAATTACTCAGATATGCAGAAGTAAGTCTAAAACAGTATAGTAAGATTCAAAAGGGGAAATAATGAAAAACAGTATCAGACCAGAAATAAATATTTAGTAGAACTTTACTTAGAGTGGAACAAATTTAATGGGTGCAAGAATAAGGAAAATTAAAGGGGTTCAGGAGGGATAAGGGTTTTGAACCAGATAGATTTATCCTTAGGAGGTAAACAAAATGAGATCATGAGGTTGAAACTTTACCTACAAAGATCTTCCACCTTTGACTAGGAAGTAATTGGGTCTGTGAATATGGAATATTACAAGCATTAGCCACTGAATATTTTGGGGTGGAGTGGGTTATGACTCAGAAACATTTAAAATGATGAGTTTAAGTTCCATGCTCAGCAAATGAATGGAAAAGGTTCTGAAGGATAGCATGGTGAGCATTTTAATCACAAATAAATTTTAATAAATTGATTACCATGTGTGAAGAAAATTAAAACACTATCATCTATGTTAGTATGTCTGGCAGGAGATCTGTGTATATTCTCAGATTAAGTTGTATGCCAGCATGTATACTTGTGAAAATGTAAATAAGTTTATGCAATTTTGAGTATTTCCCTGTTTATACAAATGTTTTAAAGATTCTGTCAGTGTTTTGATACATTTCTAATTGCAAATGTTGTGAGGGAGATTGTAAAGTACAAACTGCCTGTGGAAAATCAGCTGATCAGTAGGTGATGTTACTAGAAAGTTCCTGGTTGATATGTGATTATTTGAACAGATGATTGACAGGAAAAATAACTTTTTCAAACAGCTGACCGCTATTTTTAAAATAAGAATGTTGAGACTGTTAACCTGGACTATGAAAGAGACTGTTGAAGTCAGTTGAGGGGCAGTTAGTTAATAGTTGCAGTCAGTTACAGTGTTGTGCAGTGGATACTCAGAAAAAGGGCTCACCAAAAACTGTAAGCCTGCCTTTGCCTTGCTGCTATGTTTTACATTAGATCAGGGCCAATATTCTATAGTTATATTAGGAAAGTTTAGTTATTTAGATAGAGTTTTTCTAAGACGATTGGCTTCTATCCTACAGTTTAATTTTATATTTCTGATGACTGAGTTCTGATGTTTATTGAAAATTATTGCTTTGCATTCTTGTAATCATTTTACATATTACTAAATGTTTTTCATTACTTTACATTGTGGCTGGACAATCAGTGTGTTCTTTAGAGACTAGAGAGTAATTATACCTGTTTGATAATCCCCATGTCACCTCAAATACCTAGCTGCTTCTGCTCATAGCATGTGTGAGATTTAAATTTATTTTGAGTGTGAGTGAGTCAGAGGTCTTAAACTGGAACACATTGCTCTGAAGTGTATGATAAGGGATTACATTTGGGGTAGACAGAAGTATATTGTCCGGTCCCAGGAAATAGAGTGTGTTCCTGCTGTGCTCTTAAGGGAAATTGTGGAATTTTACTCTTGTGTGCTTTGTGTTCTGGGTTTTTTGTAACACCTCCCCACACTGCAATCAGTGGTGAAGATTGAGGCTCTTGCCGAATACAAGCAGCTGTGAATTCAAGTAAAGAAATATAGCCACTGACCAGAAATCCTACTACCTTAAACTTCAAAATAATCATAAAACCAATCCCAGGAAATTTTGGAATAGTATTTCAACAATACTATCCCCAGGCAAAAAAAGAGAACCCTTGTCCTGACCCAGACACATCAGACCTCCACCTAGCTACCCAATTCAACTCCTTTTTCATTGACTCCATAGACAAACTCACCTCTTCTTTCCCTAACAACATCCCCCTAACTTAACTGATACCAAAACCTCAACACCCAAGAACCCTAAGTCCTCCCCTTTTACTCTCAAATCCATTCCTACCCACACTATAAAGAGCCCCTACAAAAGTTAAAACCTTCCTCTAATGCCCCAATGACATTCCATCCAACTTTCTCCAACTAGCTACTGATGGCTTAACCCTTCCAATCAGCATCCTAATCAATTGCTCCATTCAGGAGTCCTATGTACCACACCTCTAGAAAAAAAGCCTTCATCATCTCCCCTCCATAAAGGAGGTACAAGCTGTTCAATCTCCAACTTTCACCCTATGCCCTATCTCTAAGATACTCGAAAAATGTATGCACCTCCAACTATCACCCTACCTACTGGACAACCAACTACTAACTCCTACCCAACATGGGTTTAGGCCAGGACATAACACCACCACTGCCCTTCTTTCCTTCCTCAAAATCATTAACTCTGTTCATGACTCTGGCAACATAGTTTCTACCCTCCTCCTCGACTTATCCAAAGCTTTCGACACTGTCTCTCATGCGCTTCTGCTTTCTAAACTCTCCCATCTTAGTCTCTCCTCTTCTTCTATCAAATGGTTCTCCAGCTATCTCTCAGCCAGGGAACAAGCTGTAAAATGGAACTACTGCACTTCCTCTTTCCTTCACACCCCAACAGGTGTACCCCAAGGCTCTATTTTGGGTCCTTTACTATTTAACATTTTCATAAATGATATCCACCAGAAGATCCCCAATGCTAAACTGGTGCAATACGCAGATGATTCCACTATCATCTGCTCAGCTAAAACTCTTCCCTTATTAATAAACCTTATTCAAGAGGCCTTCTCCTCCACTGAGTCCTGGATGCTTGACTATCTTCTAGCCCTAAATGCCTCCAAATCCAAAGTAATGATCTTTACCTCTTCTAGACATACTGCTGTTGACAAAGCATCCTTCTCTATACTTAGCCTAAACAAAACATCTATTGAAATAGTTCCCCATACAAAACTTCTGGGCATCCTTATCAATGACCAGCTAAAATTTGACATCCACCTACAAACCAATATTAAAAAGACTCATCAAAAACTTGGAATGCTTTATCGACACAGACACTACCTTTCTCTGTCTTCTAGACAACTCCTATCTACCACCTACCTCCTACCCTCCCTTTTGTATGGAGCTCCACTACTCTCTAACCTCCAATCATCCCTAAAATCTAAACTTTTCTCATGCTATAACAACATTTCAAAGTTTGCCACAGGATCCAAATCCTCTACTCACCATTGCAACTCCCTACATGCTCTAAATTTGTTGGAACTCCCAGGGTACCTAAATTTCATTCAACTAACTACAGCACACAAGCTGATTTTAAACCTTCTAACTGTCTATCACTCTCCTCTTCCCTAAAACTTCACCAGCCACATAGAACACTTAGATCCACAAATCAGAACCTCTTAGAACTTTACAAGCCTTTACACACACCACGGCAACTTCTACTATCATTCTCCCTTGCCAGATTATGGAACTCTATTCCCCCTCACATTAGAAACACCCCTAACTTACCCTCCTTTAAAACCCTACTCCACTCTCACCTCTCCTCCCTCTGGGAGTGCTTCTGTACCCATCCTACCTGATTCCTGATACCTATCCCTATTCTATTCTACTCAAATCTCTGCCACAGCTTCAATTCATCTCTTTAAAATTCCTTTGCCTAAATACATGTATTGTATTAAATGAATATAAATTTATTGTTTTTGTAAATATCTTATAAATAATTGACTCAGCTCATACATTTTAAAACATGTAAAATCTTGTCTTTCTGTATTTTGAATGTTAAACTGTTGTTCTTATATGCTGTACTAATACATTGTATATTGTCTTTCTGTCTGGAGCTTTTATCCTCGGGCCTCCATTGAAAATGGTCTACCTTGGCCTAATGGACTTTCCCAGTTAACAAACTGAAATAAATAAATAAACAAATAAATAAAATAATTACTGACCTGGGTTTTAAGTGGGTGACATCACATATTGGTGGTAGTCCAGTGAGATATTAACTGGACTTCAAACAATGTATGTAGGAAAGCAACACATTGCCAAATGTGTATGACCAGTGCAAAATAAGTGGATAGACATTTGAGTTTCTTGAAAAAACATATTTCTTAGTGTTGAGATTAGTGATTTATTTACTCATGCTAGTGACAAGCAGGTTATGATCTGTGCAACAAACAATGCCATTGAGTGGTATCTTCATTATCATGACACATATTATTTGGCAAACAGAGTTACCCTCTTCTCTACTAGTAGGTGTCATGTTACGTGTCCAGTGATGAGGGCATGAGCTTGCATTTGGGCACAATGTTTCAGTGATCCAGAAAATGGCTGTTGGGATTAATTTCAAAAAAGGTTGTGTTTAAGACATTTAGGAGAATGAACCTAAGATGGGACTTCTTTTTAAGATTAGTGGTTACGAATGATGTAGATAAGGTGAAGAACCTGGGATGAATGCCAAATTAAAGATGTATCCTTCCAGTCTGTTGCAGGGCAACTGCAAAACCTAGTACAATGTTGGTTTACAATGGAGTGGACACTATGGATATGAAAGATAATGATATACCATCACATGTGGTTTTACTTAGTCTTTATCCAGAATGTTATGTGCCATAATAGATACTGTGATTGTAAAGAAAGAGTGATATACTGATTAAGGGAACAAAGAGGAATAAATCAGAATGAAAAGGAAATCTACTTTGAGAACAAACTCTAAACCCTTAAACCATATAGTCTAGAGGGAAAAACATACACAGAAGGGACACAATAAGAACCTGTAATACAGTCAGGGGTAAAGTGGAGAAAACAATACAGATGCAAAGAGTGGACAAAGTTTGTGATGTGCTTTCATGTTTAACAAGTCTAATTCTGAAATGAAAAGACTGTTCATCACTGTATAGCTAGCCCAAAACATGTCCTACCAAAGGACAGAACAGAGTGGCCTACATTGTGTCACTTCAGCACAGTATGGAACAGCTAGACTGTCAGCTGCATTTGCATCAAGGACTTGGACTGACTGGTTGAATTGACATAGTGCTATATGCTAACCTTGTTCTTTAGCTGTGGCTGCATGCTTGCTGGTTATTTTTTTTTTTGAGCAATACCAAAATAAAGACAGACTGATGCATTACTCAGCCTTAATCTGTACATCTCTTCTCTACATTTTCCCCTTCACTTATGTAATGGCTGGTGCACAATTCTGTTTCAAAGTAAATACTTTGAAAAAGAAACATTATAGAGACTGGGTAGATATTTTACCCAGTAGGCAGATAGCTGTATATTTGTAATACTACAAGAAAAAATAAATTAATAAATTCAAGTCTAGTGATTTGTATAATAACTTGTTTCACTGTTTATGCTGTTACAAATCATTTGAATATGGCCCCTTGCAGAATTATATTTTCCTGCACTTGTTAGCTAGTTATACATACTGCATTATATGAACAGAGTTATTCATAATGTATACATGTACATATGTATGTATGTATGAATTTATTTATTCATAATGTATACATGTTCATATGTATTTATTAGTTTACGTATTTCCTTATTTGTATTTTTAACCTGATATGTCTTACTGGGCATGACTTACAGCTGACACCTTGGTGGAAATGTTTCATTGAAACCCGAATCCATATATGAATAACAATGGTGCCAATGAAGTGTACAACAGCTGCCAAATTTCACTCATCATGCATATGTGCATATATGTTTGTTTTGACAGGATGGAGGCAAAGAGTATCATTAAAATATTTATAAAGATTTACACTCATTTCAGAAATTGCAGCCAGTAGCCATAAGTGCATGGAATGCAAAACAAGACAAGGCAGGTGTCAGCTTGTAAAATGCTCTAATTCTTAGCAGAAAATGGAAACTATGTGCACTTGGTTGCAATGGTGACATTTATTGCTATAAGGTTGTTACCCCATTTTTAATTTCTCCAAGTTTTTTGGGTTTCTAATACCATGATGGGAATGGATCCCATTCCTAAGTCAAAGTACGATTAAAATTGATGAAATTAGCATTGTTTCAATCTTTGATATCAGCCAGAAGTGCTCTTTGCAGCACCCTCAATGTGCCCAGTAATGACTGCTTCTGCAATTCGTATGGAGTTATATGTATTGGTAACATATCTAAATCTGGGCATCATTGCTCTTGATTCTGTTTGCAAATCCTGATATTTTATAACTTTGTGTCTCTCTGTACACAAGACACTGTAGTCACTGAGTGCAACAATTTCATTGCTCAATGATACTTTTGTCTTCTTTTCATGGACCACCATAGCTGGTCTTCTCACATCTATCTTTTGAACTGTTGGTAATGGGTGATCCCATGTGAAGTACAGTTCATCATTTTCAATGATGCTTTGTGGCTCGTTTTCGTTTCATGTGTTTTTCAGCCACTCCAATACCATATTGTTTTCACAATCTCCAGTGCAGCAGTCTTGCCACACTACTATGCTCTTCAGTATACAGTCCTTCTGCCATTAGTATGCCACAACCTGCAACAAGGTGTGCGACTGTCTCCAATTCTGATTTACAAAACCTACAGTTATCTGTTTTCCCACATGTTCAATGGACATTGTAGATCAATGTGTATGTAGCCAACTATCTCGGGACGCCAATATTAATCTTTCATTTTTGGTTTGAATTTGCCTCTCCTTAACTATTCCTGCATTTGATCCTGAACAACATGAGGTTCTTCCAGGAGTTTTTTATACTTGCAACTATATTTATGCATTTTCCACACTCTTGCCTTCTCAGCTGATCCTTCACCTTATATTCTTTCTTTTGTTTTTTTTTAGCATATTCATTTTATCTCCTTCTGGTTTGATTTCCACTCCTGCTTGACGTCGATATATTTCTGCTACACTAAACATGGAAGTCATCTTAGATTTATTCTCTTCATGTTTTAAAACTTTCATTATGTTTGGGTCTTGTGAGGTCAGCAGATATGTGTGCAGCCCCCATGATTGCAGATCTATACATGTAATCAATTTCAAGGAGGATTATACCGACTTTGGAATGGGTAATATATAATCTTGGTATGCGCTGATTTTTATAAATCATGTGATGAGCATAAAGCATCTTTCTTGTTTTCCTATCTAATCTATCAAACACTTTTTGGGGCCAGTCAGTCACTCCAAAACTGTAGGTTAGGACAGGAAGAGCAAACTGGTTTATAGCTTGAATTTTGTTCCTAGATGTCAGTGTAGTTTTCAGAATTAATTAAAGACTAAAATATTCCTTACTAAGTTTTATTTGCATTTGGTCATGTTTTATTGTTGATCCTTCATCAATTCCCATAGATTTATACATTCTTTCTTTCTCAAGTTCTTTTACATCACATTCTTTTCCCAAACTGATCTTTTCTTGATGCTGCAGCTTTCCTGCTTTAGAGGTTGCTTTTGCACATTTATTGAGACCAAATCATATTCTTATATCATCTGAAAAAAATGTTGACTACTTGGAGTTGTGCTTTCTGTTCCTCATCTGATGAGATATACAGTTTTAAATCATCAACAAAGAGAAAATGAAAAGTCTGCTGTTTTCTAGGAGCCAAATTCTAACCATGGCCTAATCTGTTAAGTAGACAGCTTAGTGGGTTAAGGGCAAGGTGCAATAGCAATGGTTACAAGGAGTAGCCCTGGAATATCCCCCTTTGAGTTTTTATCCCTGAAGTAATAACGTTTCAGTTATCATGGCTTAATTGCAAAGTGGTTTGCCATTGTTTCATGGCCATTGTAATGTAATTGATCAGTGTAGGGTGTATCTGGGTCTATATTACAACGTCGAACTCACAGGAGTCCGCATGTTGTAATTTTGAACCCATATGTACGAAATGACAAAATAGCAAAGCCATGGAACACCGATTTTTTTATCAGTGAAAAAAAAAATTAGTGGGCAGTTATCACGGCTTTGCTATTTCTTCCACTGTGGTGCGATCTCAGAGTTGGTATATTTAAGTGTGGGGGTGTGGGGGCACAGCCCCCCCACATTGGGGAGTGTGGGGGCAAAGCCCCCCACATTAGTTTAAGTTTAAAGTGTACGTGTTTTTTTTTTTTTTTGTACTGGAACTGTGTTGCGTGTTTTCATACTTTTTGGTTTTCGAACTTCCTGGTTCGATATTTTATCGTTCGAACTTCTGTGAGTTCAACAATGTAATATAGACTCGGTGTATCTTATACATTTTTAAGCACTCTTTTATCCATGAATGTGGGATACTGTCAAATGCTTTTTTGTAGTCAATCCATAGATTCTTCCCCTTTTTACAGTTCTTCACTATGACTTTATTTAACAACAAATTTCCTTTGTTCCATATGACTTTCTTTTATTACCCTTTTGTTCTATTGCCATAATGGAGTTTTATTCTAAATGACTATAAACTCTTTCGGCATCATTTCCAATGTATAGTTTATATGTCATCAGAAGGAAAGTTATTGGTCTATAATTTTTAGGATAGCTTGTAGGTTCACCCTTAAGTAGGAGCATTGTTTTTCCTGTTGTTAACCAGGATGGTGTCTGTTTGGGGTGTGCTTATAAACAGTTCTTACTCATGGCTAAATCTTCATGCAAAGATGTTAATACTTTTAACCAGAAGTTAGGTACTGCATCTGGCTTTCCAGTTAGAGGCTTTTCTCAACTTTGTTTCAATCTCTCTGGCTGTTACTTCATCCCATTTCATATCCTGTACCTTTAAACTTCTTATTCTTTCTTTTACGTCTTCTATTCATTTAGCATCTTCATTATGTTCTACAGGATCTTCATAAATACTTTTCCTATCAGTGATGGTGAACCTATGATATACGTGTCAAAGATGACACAGGCCACAATGTTTTGGGTGACACGCCAGTGACCACCAACACCAGAGTTACCAAAGACACTGGGCAGGATTCACGAAGGCTTGCACGGAGTGTAAGAGACGTGTAAGACTCCATGCAAGCCTCGCGATCCAGGAACAGCCCGAAACTCCGTGTAAGAGACCAGCTAAAACGTCTCTTACATGGACTGGGCGTGGATATGCTAAATACCTCACTTGCAGCCGAAAGGCATGCAAATGAGGTAAAGTAGCGATCCACGAAGCAGAAAGCAGCCCGTGTAAGAGCCGTTTTAGCTGCAGAAATGTACTCAGTTGACAACTGAGTAAGTTTCTGCAAAAATCACAATGGAGCCATGTCAGCTCCAAATAAAGGGTGCATATGTGGCAGGCAGTATGCCAATGGCCAAATGTGTGGCCACTGGCAAGGTACCCCGATGCAAATATGAGAAATAATTATTTTTTTTTTTCGGCAATGTTTAAATGCAGCGCAGCCCCACGCAAACGGGTTGCGCTGTATAACACATAAAAATGAAGGTTATAAATCCACAAATGTGGGTTTATGCAATACATGGATTTACAATACAGCAACCAGCAGACCAAAAACAACATGGCCTCCGTTTAGTGGTTGCTAAGGGGGGAAGCTGAGTCTAAGAGATGTAACTAAGCATTAGTAGGCAATCTGATGCAAATGAGTGTTAGGATACTGAATTCCACTGTCACATAGCAAATGAGCACATTCTGAGTAGTGTAAGAGATACATAAGGGGGAGGAATAGAGTAGGAGATAGGTGACATCACAGGGGGGAATGGTAGAAAGAAATACAGTTCATTGGAGGTCA